>NC_049204.1:58978917-59056417 GCF_013347855.1 Anguilla anguilla | reverse complement strand
CCTCGTCTTGTGTTGGAAAGGGAAAGCCCATTACAGACAGAGCTCTTTGTATCGTTCTTTGGTGCATTGGTTTTCTCATTGAGTTTTGTAGTTTTGCTCCGCCTGCTGCACAGTTCTGAAAAGTGTGTCCTGGGGTGGGTGGAGTTGGTGTGTTTATCTCATTTGCATAAAGTATTCTATATGCAAATTATTTGTGAAGTGTAGGCTCATGAAACTTGGATTAAACTGTCAAACAAAGCGTTGAAAATCAAACGTGAACCAAAATTCCACAATTATGGAAATGGTCTGTTTCTTGCCTCAAATGCTTTCAGAAACATATATTTTAGTGAACTGTTGAAATAATGGCATGGATTAAAATGTTTTAATAGAAGCCATAGAAACACCAAATTGCACCAAAGTGATCTAGGGTGCAATTACCCTTAAACCGAAAGCAGCCCCAAAAAATCAAGTTCTTGAGTTGTGCGTGGCTAATGACATCACAGAATCAAGTCCAGCTGTAATTATTGTTGCTAACATGTACGAAATCCCATTGCTACATCATTTTCTCTCACATTATCTCACTGGGGATTCTAGCCTAAAATTGCTGTTTAAGCAGTTCAGCTTGATGGATTGCCATTGTTAGCTAAGCACGGTTAGAACAAAATCGTGTTGATTAGTGTAGTTTCACATTTGATATAATATAATTAACATCAGTATTCCTACAAAATTCATGATTGTATTCTGGGCTGAAAAAGCCAATGCTTTAAAAAAGTACTTTAAATATTTTGAGGCACATTTAGTCAGTGCTTGAGGTGCCCATAATGTAGCACTCCAGCACTTTTTGAATTTTAATGCTGGTTCTCTGGTTCTTGGCCTCCCCTTACTTTTTTTAACATGGCACACTACTTGCTTGTGGACAAAAATTTATCACGTTTGTTCTCTAAATTCAAATAAGTAAATAAATTGTATTGTTTACTGTAATAATAGCAATGCTCTTCCTGTAAATGTTTTGTCATGTAGTGGCTAGTTCAAGGATCGTAACATTTTTCCTTTTTTTCTTTTTCCTTTTTTTACACGGGTCATATTTCAACCCAGATGCAGTCATGTCACAACCACTTGTTCACCAGTTCAGTTTAACAAACTGTCGAGTTCATTCAAGCTAGTTATGCTGTAGCCATTTGTTTGCATTCTGATAAAGCATTGTCTTGTAAGTTGTTCATGTTGGTTATCAACCCATGTAAGCATGATAAATTGGAAGTACTGTCCAACATTCTTTATGGGTCATTAAAAAAAACCCATTTATTTTGATTTGTTCACATTTTTCTACCTATGAGAGTGCCAGAAGTATTCGGCAGATTACACAAAATTGGTTACAGCCGCTGTCATAAAAAACACTTCTCATTTCTCACGTATGCCTGTACAATCAGCAGATATCGGCTGATTGGTTAAACACTGGCATCGCTATCGGCCTTCAGAAATCCTATTGGTCGAACCTGTAGCGCTAGTGGCTCAAGCGTCGTTCAGATCAGCTGGGGTGTCAGCATCTCATCACGCAACAGTGACCCCTGCTGGTCGATTAGGTGTCTGAACGTTCCTCTCTTGAGCTGCAAATGAAGCGTCTTCCTAAAAGACTGCTGGCCTGGTTTGCGAACTGCGGTGTGATGACATCACAAACGTCAGAGGACAGCGCGCGCTTGTGTTCGCTGTAGCGCTTCGATGAGTGCGATTGGGTATTTCGCATCGGGGAGAAAAATGGGGAAAGCAAGAAAACGAAACTCGTCAGGGGGCGTTTTCTTTTTGGGGGTGTCTCATTGATGTTGCTCTCATTTGATGTGTGGCTACTGTCTTGGTCAGGTCTCCCTCAAAAAAGAGATTTTATTTTTAGGGAATTCCCGGATTCATAAAATAAAAAAAATATGTATTTTCTTTGTGTTTTTTTCTTTATTTTTGCCGTTCGGGGCTGTTGTTTTCAGTGTTCTCCAGTCTTGAATATTAATCGTTCTTCCGCTGATGTCTTCCTTAGGAGAAAGAGAAGAAGTACATGCTGCCTCTGGACAACCTGAAGGTTCGAGACGTGGAGAAGAGCTTCATGTCCAGCAAGCACATGTTTGCCATCTTCAACACAGAGCAGAGGTCAGACACTCCGCTATCGAAGACCTGTATCTGAAGACAACTGTGCACGTAAACAGAAATGAATAGATACCAATCATAGTGGCTGAGCTGTTAACCCGTGTAGGCTGTACCGATACTGTAAGTAACAGGGAGTCAGAGCAAATGAAGAACATGAATGATGTTTGGCTTGACTTGGGATTTGAACACGACATTTTTTAAAACTGGAAAATCAAATGGCCTTCTACACATCAGTGCCTGACCCAATTCTGACCCCGGCCTTTCAGGACCAGGCACAGGGCTCATGCTCGCCTCCCACAACTGAGTTCTGACCCTTATGAAAATCCAGCTCTGCGGACACGACTGACACTGTACTGCAGTCATACCACTATCTCAGGGTTAAAGAAAGTCACTGTCAGTTGGACACAAAGCAATTTACGCATTCCTTAATGCTTCCCGCTATTTTTCCTGTCGTTAAAAAAACTGCCCGCTCGTGTGTGCGCAACACAAAATCTCTCTTTGTCCTGGTGCTGCTTTTGCGGTTTCCAGTTTCAAATGTTGACACACACAGAATTTCGGTTGGGTGGGGAAGCTTTGAGTAAAATATTGTGTCTAACAGAAATGTGGGAGGGGTCGGGAGAAAGCGAGGGACTGAGAGGAGGAGGGGTTTGGGAAACGGCTGAAGGGCGCTGGGATGACCCGGGCCCGTGGCAGAGAGGGATCAGCCCCTGGACTACGAGGCGGTCCCTGTGGGACGTCCTGGCACGGAGAGGGGAGGGGGCAGAGGGCTGGGTGTGAGGGAACCGCAGTGATTGTGATTTGGCTTGCGAGGAACATGTGGAGTTTGTTTATAATTCTGTCCTGCACGTCTCTGAATGTACAGACCGCAGAAATACCGACGGCAGGCTAATTAAGCGGCTAATCAGAACCAGCCCGTCCGCACTGAGAAATGAGGCTTCTCCTGTTAGGAAAGTATTCCAGTGCCCACCACAGAAAGAGAGAGAGAGAGAGAGAGATTAGAGGAGAGAGAGTAGGAAAGAGAGATTAGGAGAGAGAGAGAGAGAGAAGGAAAGAGAGTGTAAGAGAGAGATATTTGGAGAGAGTGAGAGAGAAGGAAAGGGAGAGAGTTAAGGAGAGAGAGAGAGTAGGAGAGAATAGGAAAGAGGGTGGGAGAGAAAGAGATTAGGAGCGAGAGAGAGAGTAGGAAAGAGAGATGGAGAGAGAGTAGGAGAGAGATTTGGAGAGAGTGAGGGAGAAGGAAAGGGAGAGAGCTATGGGGAGAGAGAGTAGGAGAGAGTAGGAAATAGAGTAGGAGAGAAAGAGAGCGATTAGGAGCGAGAGAGAGAGAGACAGTAGGAGAGAAAGAGAGAGATTAGGAGCGAGAGAGAGAGAGGAGGAAAGAGAGATGGAGGGAGAAAGAGAAGGAGGAGGGCGGCGGGCGGGAGGGAGGGAGGAGCGGAGGGGAGTGAGCGATCGGCCAGGAATGTGTCGGACGGTGTCCTGCGGCGCCCCCTGTTCCCTCGCCGGCTCCGTGTGCAGCCTGGCGAGGGCCGGCTCCAGCGCCGTGTCCCTGTCTGACAGTAATCAGAACCTCAGGAAACTCCCCCAAATCAAAAACAGGCTGGGATCCGCAGAACAAAAAAAATCATTCCACTAAACAAAAAGCCCTGGCCTGTGCAGAAAGAGAATGAGCGAAAGAGAGAGAGAGAGAGAGAGAGAGAGAGGGGGGATGGCGGGGGCTGTATTTGAATTACTGATTGTAATCCGTTCGGCATGACGTTCTGAGAACATTCGGAGGTACAGTTTGTGTGTAATTTGCGTCTTATCGAGGTCACGTGACCTGCGCTTAGCAGTGTTGCAGAAGGAGACGGTGGTGCTGCAGTATCACTGTGACTGGCTGTGTGGCTCCAGCTGTGGAGTCAGCGTGGAGACACGGTGCACTGACTCATAGGTCAGCTGCAGCCTCAGATCCTGCTGATCCAGGGCAAGTCCGTTGCGACCGGTCCGGCGATCCCAGCCATTCAGGGGCCAGAGCGTTGGGAAACACCACAAAGCGGAGGGCAGCGTCCAGCTCGCTTTTACGAGCCGGCAGCCAGGCGGCCGGCGTCACTCGCACCCACTGAGAGATAAGACCGGAGCACGGAAATGGCAGCTTTACAGCCAGACTCAGTCGTGTAGCGAGGGGAGCGGTGTCAAGCGCGTAGAGCGTTTAAAGGTTTCGTCAATTTCGGTCTCGAGGCCTGTGGTGCATCTTGGGGAGGAGTGGGAGGGGGTGGGAGGGGGTGGGGGGGTGTAAGGGGATCTTTGGCGGGAGTACGCACTTTGTTGGCCTGGTCCAGAGAAAGATGGGGTTTCGTGTCACTGCCAGTAATCCTGTGGAAGATTCTCCACGGCAGTCCCAGACTACGGAACGTTCTCCTCACCAAAACAAACAAACACAAACGGCAACAGCAGAAAAGGAGGAGGGGGGGAGAGAAAGAGGGCAGGAATAAGAGAGGGATGGTGGGGAATGTGCTGCACATGTAGCCTGGGCGACCGGCTGTATCCCAGCGTCCTCAGGAAGAGCGCAGCGACGTCGTAGCATGGGGGGGGGGAGAGGGAGTGCTGGGAGGGGGAGGGGGGAGGGTCTCTCACTCCCCCCCCCCCCGCTCACCACCAGCCGCTGTCGTTTCAGGAACGTGTACAAGGACTACCGGCACCTGGAGCTGGCCTGCGACACCCAGGAGGAGGTGGACAGCTGGAAGGCCTCTCTCCTGCGCGCAGGGGTGTACCCCGAAAAGGCCCCGGTGAGCGCCCCCCCCGTGCCCCCCCCGCGTCCCGTCGAGGCGCACCGCCGCTCCATTGATTCATGAATCAGGACCAGGGTGAACATTCCAGCGCCGTTGTGTCACTGTGAGGAGGATCGGCGAGGGAGGGGCTCCCTGCTCTGTTCTTAATCACCGCCAGCCCCCTCCCCCCTCCCTCCCTCCCTCCTCCTGCAGGCCACCCTCTCACTCTCTCTCTCACTCGCTTCTCTCTCTCTCTCTCTCTCTCTCTCTCTCTCACTCACTCACTTCTGCCTCTCTCTCACATCTCTCTCTCTCTCTCTCTCACTCGCTTCTCTCTCTCTCTCTCACTCACTCGCTTCTCTCTCTCTGTCTCTCTCTCACTCACTCACTTCTGTCTCTCTCTCACATCTCTCTCTCTGTCACTCTCTCTCACTTCTCTCTCTCTCTCACTCACTCGCTTCTCTCTCTCTCTCACTCACTCACTTGCTTCTCTCTCTCTCTCTCACTCACTTCTCTCTCTCTCTCCATCTCCTCTGTCACTCTCTTACACGAAGAAGTCAGAAAACGCATCAGTTCTTCATGTACCGTTGGCAGCCGTTCAGCCAAGTCCAAACTGCATCAGTGCTCCTGATGAAGTGTCACGCTCACGATACAGCAGACAGACCGCACTCCCTACAGAACCAGCTTTCTCTCTCACTCTCTCTTTCTCCTTCACTCTCCTCCTCTTCCGCTTTTTTCTTGCTTGCAAGGCGTCACTCCTTGTTCCTGTCTTCATCTCTCTCTTCATCCCCTTCTTAATCCCCCCCTCATGTTCCCTCTCTCCTAGGTGGACGGGGACAGCTCGGGCCCCTCGGACAACTTCTCCATGGACCCCCAGCTGGAGCGGCAGGTGGAGACCATCCGCAACCTGGTGCACTCCTACATGGCCATCGTCAACAAGTGCATCCGCGACCTGATGCCAAAGACCATCATGCACCTCATGATCAGCAACGTGAGCCGCCCTCTCCGCTGTCCGCCCCCTGCCCCCTCACCCCCCCTCCCCTACCCTCACCTCTCCTCCCCTCCCCTCACCTCTCCTCCCCTCACCCCCCTTCCCCCCCCACACCTACCCTCCCTCCCCTCCGCACACGGGCTCTGAGCATGCCTGTGTCCCCCCCCCAGGTGAAAGACTTCATCAACGCGGAGCTGCTGGCCCAGCTCTACTCCGCGGGGGACCAGAGCGTGCTGATGGACGAGTCGCAGGAGCAGGTGCAGCGGAGGGAGGAGGTGCTGCGCACGCACCACGCCCTGAAGGAGGCGCTGGCCATCATCGGAGACATCTCCACCAGCACCGTCTCCACCCCCCTGCCGCCCCCCGTCGACAACTCCTGGCTGCAGGCCGGCCCCGGCGGGGCCCGCAGGTAGCCCCCCGGGCCGCTCGGCACGCCGCCGCCTCATTGGCCGGACGCGGTCGGACATTTTGCGAGCCTGGTCGCGTGTCTCCAGAAATTTGAAGAGTGTGAGAATGTTGCGCCGAGCTGAGCGTGCGCTCCCTCCTCCCCCCCCCCCCCAGGTCGCCCCCCCCGAGCCCCACGGCTCCCCGGAGGATGTCCACGGGCCCCCGGGCCCCCGCGCGCGGCCCCGCCCCTGGGGCCCCCCCCCGTGCCCTCCCGCCCCGGGCCGCTCGGACCCTTCAACAACAACAACGTCGACGGATTCCCGCCCCCCCAGGTGCCCAGCCGACCCAACCGCGCCCCTCCCAGCATTCCCAGGTGAGCCGGGACACGAGCACAGCCTCCCCCCTCGCCCCCCACCCCCCCCCGACAACACCCCAGGCCCACCACATCACTGCACAGCGTCTTAAGTGTTCTATAAAAACCGATCCCCAGCGCCACAGCCCTCGAAACTGGACGGGTATTTACGGGTCCTGCATTTAGGTGTGAGAATATATCAAGGAAACTGGTCCCCCGGGGGGAAGGCCTCACGCTGAGCGAACTCACCGCACATTTCCTCACGCCTCTGTTACCCGTGCGTTTGGGTCTGTGCGCTGCGTCTGCATACGCTATTAGCAGAAAAAAGGTCACGTTGTAAATTTAGCATTCGTGAACTGTGTTTACGGTGTATTGAAATGCTGGTGCGGGCAGCTCAGTCCAGTATTTCCGTAGCGTAAAACACGCTCGTTAGACGATGGAAAGAAATGCGCGCGGTTAGGCCGTTTTGACATTATGAATTCTATTGTGCGAGGGACTTTTATCTGGTTTGTGATTGGTATGGATGGTTAAACCTTGTTCCTGGGGTTCATATTCCAAGTACTTATTTGAGGTACTTTTTTTCCTAGAAAACATGTTAAATGATACTTCTGAGATGAACCGCTTAAAATATTTTAAGTGTGATAAACGCTCGTAGGTACAGATTAAATATAAAATGTCCGTCAGTGTAGGTGAAATTAAAACACAGTAACGTTCCTGCTTTAAAGCGTCTGCAGGCTTTCTTTCACTTGCGGACGTTTTATAATGCTTAGCAGCTTTATCGCTTTTTCAGATGTGATTTTTTTGTTCCTGTACACTCACTGACATTCCGCACATGAACTGTAATACACCACTGACAGCGACTTGAATTATGGGATATGGTCAGTGTGTGACACACAAGCTCTAAGGGATGCATGTAAACACACACACACACACACACACACACACACACACATACATACACACACTCTCTCTCACACACACGCACTCTCTCTCTCTCTCTCACATACATACACACACGCACACAAACACACACATGTGCACACAACCACCCACGCGCACACACACACACACGCACACAAACACACACACATGCACACAACCACCCACGTGCACACACACACACACACACACAAACACACACACATGCACACAACCACCCACGCGCGCACACACACACACTGGGCAGCAGCAGCAGGCTCGGTTAAAGGCAGTGGTTACTTGAGATGGGTGGGGTCCTTCAGCTCATGTGTTTTTCATACTCTGTTCCCTGGCCTCTCTCTTCTAACCCTGGTTTCTGTGGAAGACGGCATATTCTCTGCCACACAGCGCTGATGTTCTCTCTTCTCTCCTCTGTGTCTCATTTTGTGTGCAAATGAAATAGCCGAGCGTGCATGACTGGTAGACTTATTACATGAACTGCCTGCCTCTGTAGTAAAAGTGGTTTCGAGTCCTAACTCTGAGCTAACTTTGTTTCCACTCTTGGTTTTTTTTTTTTTTTCACTAACAGCTTCTAACTCTGTCTGCTTTTCTCTTTCCTATCCCCCTCTCTCTTCTTTCCCCCCACCGTAATACCCTCCTCTCCCTACTTTTTCTCCGCTGTTCCTTCCCTCGCACTGATCTCCCCTCCTGGTTTTGGCCCGCTTTTCCGTTTCTCTCTGCCTCGTTTCCTCTCCATACCAAACCTTTTCATTTGGGCCTCACCCTCTTTCCCTCTTTCCCTCTCTGTCCCGCGCTGCTCCCCTCTTCCTTACCCCACCTCTCTTCCTTTAACCGTTCCCTTTCTCACCTGCATCACCGCGCGCCTGCCCCGCCCTGCTTTCTCTCTCTTTCTCTTGCTCTGTCTGTCTCTCTCTCTCTCTCTCTCTTTCTCTCTTGCTCTCTCTCTCTCTCCCTCTCTCTTGTTCTCTCGCTCTCTCTTTCTCTCTCTCTCTCTCTCTCTTTCTCTCTCTCCCTCCATCTCTCTTTCCCTCTGCAGCCGGCGGCCTCCTCCTTCTCCCACGAGACCCACCATGATTCGGCCGGGGGACCCCTCCCTGCTGGACTGAGCGTTGAACTGAGCCCCGGGGGGGACCCCCACGACTTAACCCCGCATGCCCCGCCCCCGCCCCCCCGCCCAACATAGCCCCTGTGCTCAGTCTAGCCCCTCTCGGGCCCAGCATATCGGCCCCCTGTGCAGTAGTGCCTGTGCTGTGTCTCTGTGTCTCTGTGCTGTGCTCTCCTGTGCTGCAGGTTTGCAGAGTGGCTCTGCTTCTTTACACTGGACCGCGGCCCGTCCGTCTCTCCCGTCTAACCCGATAGGCTGAACGCCGGTAGTCCTCAGTGTTACACGTGTTAATAGTGTACTGCCCCTGCACCACCACCAGCCCACCAGACCACCAGACCACCAGTCCCAAACCACAGCGAGACACAGACGCTCCCAGTGTTGCATGCCTGGGAAACTGCCATCATCTTTGTACTGTAAACGAGTTCCAGTATATTCACAGTGTTAGCATATTGTACGCTCCAGGGCTGAGGGGCTTTTGTGCCCGTTTCTGTTGGAGGTGAGCGGGGCGAGTGCGTGAGGGTGCTGGAGAGAGTGCTGGTCTGTCTTTGGAGCCTTGCTTCTTCCCGTCCTTGTCCTTCATTTTAGTCACTACGAGGTATCGTTTCCCAGACTGTTTCCATCGCTGTGCGTGTGCGTGTGCGTGTGTGTGTGTGTGTGTGTGTGTGTGTGTGTGTGCCTGTATGATGAAAGCAGAAGTGTTTTTTGGAGGATTAGGGACCTCAGAGGGAGTTGTGTGTCCGCAGCTGTCCGTTATTGGAAAGCAGTTGGAAGGAAGAGGCGGAAGGTTCTAGTAGGGAGTATCGCCGACCCCCGCTGTACCTGTGACCCCTGCCGGTCATGCTCTTCTCTCAGCTGAGACCCCGTCTCTCCTCTGTAACTCAAACAGCGCAGAAGTGTGCTGTGGGGATTGTGGGAATGCGCTGAGCTTGCATTAACCCGCAAGAGCTCAGACGCGGCTTAGGAAGACTCCCAGTCTGTCCGTCTGTGCGATGTTTCAGTGGCCCTGGCCAAGGTTTCCCCCTCTGCTCTCTGACCACCCTGTCTGCCCTGTCCTCCTCCCTGGCTCCTCCCCCTCCCCCCTCTCGGTGTCAGAGTGCTCCTGTGTCTGAGCTCCAGGTCATTCCACTGTGTGCTGGCTGAGGGCCCCTGTCTGTGGACCCCGGCCCCTTCCTGTCGGGCTTTCTGTTCTCCCTCTCAGTCAGTGGTGTTCGGCTGTTAGCCTCGTGACTGTAGCGTCTCGCGTGTAACCCCCCAAACTTCTCTGTGCCCCTCACTCTTCTGTCTCCCTCCGAGTCCCCTTTCTTGCTCTCCAATAAAGCTCTGGTATTTCCAGTCTCCGTAAGTCTGGTGTGTTCCTTCTGGGGTCCCTGCTCCCTCTCTCTCTCTCTCTCTCTACCTCTCTCTCTCTCTGAAAACCACAACTCAACACGCTGCCTCCAAGGAAAAATACAGCCCACTCTCTCCTATTTCAAACCACAGTCTCCTTACCAACACTTCTCAAAAAATAAATAAAAATGGCCGGTCCTCTGGGCTTTCCGTTCCGTTCGACACACAAGGAATGCTCAGAAATTCCTCTCGCGAAAGGCGATCGCTTGTTTTGTTTGGTAAAAATGGATCTGTTCTTCGTATTGCTTTTGGATCCGAGCGTCTGTGTAATTCATAAAGCCTCCATTTCCAGACCGTTGTAAACTGCAGGGCTCCAGTCTGCAAATTTTTTATTTTTTTTTGCATTTCAAGACTTGTAGACAAATCTGTGAACTGATACGTGACTGTGTTGGTGATGTGCTCTAAAATATCTCATTCCTTTGTGGTTTAAGTTTTGGTAGTAACAAATTGGGGGGGGGGGGGGGGAAGATTTGAACCGGTCCAGCTCAGTGTGGCTGTGCTGCTGGAGCGGGTCCCGTTAGTGCTCAGTGTACAGGGGTGCGTTAGAGAGGAACTCCTCCCCGTGACTGATCCCCTGTCCTTAATGGCGTCTTGTGTCTGTGTTCTTATCCAGGAGGCAGGCGCCAGCTGTCCCCGTGAAGTCACCGCACTGAGCTCCTCCCCTCCACACAAGCCCCGCCCTTTACCCTTGTCCTGACTAGAAAACTGCTGTAGAGTGACTGGCACTGACCTGTCAATCAACAGGATTCGAGTATTCCTGTCCTCCTTTTTTTTTTGCCTTTGATTGTACTTGAATACAACACAGCCCCTCCCCTCAAACTCCCCAACATGCTGCAGAGGGGTGCCTTTGAGCCACCAGTCCTGCCCCAGCGGTCTAGGCCCCGCCCCAGCTGTCTAGGCCCCACCCCTTCTCACTCTTTATTGCTGTGCTCAGTGATGCAGCATCTTGTGCCACTACATTTATGTTGTACGTGTCAATCAGGCTGCTGGAATGATCTTGGAGCCTCCTCCTTTTGTTGATATATTGTACAGATATCATATCATATATCTTTGTATGTGTTTAGGTCTCAGTTCTGTGTAAAAAAAAAAAAAATGCCCCTCAGGTACCATGTTTATTCAGCCCAAAATAAACAGGGTTTCGGTTTAAAACATGTCCTATGCTCTGTGCACACGACTTGGGAGGACTCAAATCTACAACTACTAGCCATGTCCCATGTCTGGCTTCTAATGTGTCAAAATGGTTTGAGTATTTTATTGTAATATTTTATTACTGCAAGTTGCATGAATGTCACAAGCAAAGCTGGAAAGCTGAAAGTTCACCCTGCAGAAATGACTGGAAGAGGCATGCGTGGGAACAGAAGACACAGCAATACTGTCTGTTAATTTCTTTATTAAAGTAAACCTTGCTGCAATTCCAAATAAACAGGATTTTGCAAACACATGAATCATTTGACGAATGGACAAAAAAACTGCTGACCAGCCATGCAAATTTGATTAAATTAAAAGCACACTTAAAAAAAGAAATAAGAAAAAAAATACAGAACATAAAATGGAATAAAACAAAAAAAAACAAAGACAAAAGAAACAATCACCCTATAGCAGAAGAATACCCAGTTCATGTGCACATGCATGCTTAATGCTAACTGAAGAAATACTTGTCCACTACCTTAGAGCAGTTTTTGTTGAAGCAGCCAGTGGTGGTGGATTTATTTTATTTTTTTTGAAAGGACAGTGGGACAGTCTACCTTCCTTTTATATTTTGCTTCATTATTCAGACGGGCAGAAAGCAGAGTGGGTATAAAAGCAGAGAAGGTGGCATGGCGGGGAGCAGACTGGGGGGGGGGGGGGGGGGATCACATATGGACCACAGTCGCCTACCCTACGAACTGCAGTGGAGTTAAGATTTTGCTGAGGTGTGCAAATATCTGCTTAATTTCCTTGTAAAAACAATGTTGTCTCAACTTGGATTTTCGGTGCTCAGCAAAATAGGAGCATATTTGCATTTTAAAACGGTTTTAAACCATAGACAGACTTACAAATTATTCAGATAAAAACAAAAACATTTTTAATGAAATCACATTTGATCATTTTAAGCATTAAAAAATATACTAAATTGTTCCAGTAAACAATCTGTTAGTTCATAGAGCAACACCAATACACCATTTCTCACTCAAAGACTACACACTTGGGGTTGCCTTCTTGTACAGGTGTAACTAGCATTAACAATTTAAATAGATTACTGAAAGCCCTTCAAGTCACAGCAGATCACAGCCTGTTCAGCTATGCTGTATATAGCATTTGTTTTCTGGGTCTGATGTGGCTGATTAATTGAGATGATCCAAAACACATCCGTTAAGGCACTTGGTAAATGTTAACAGGGGTGGTAGACCAGGTGGAAAAGCTAGATAGTTCCCACTTTAAAAACAGATCAAGTCAAAAGACATGTTGAATGAGGCAAATTTTCCATGTCATTCGATCATTAATTATGCCCTGCAACTGGACCGGGCCTGATGTAGGCTACATAAAGCCAAGCCTGACATCTGGTGGAGAGAACTGGGTACTACACAACAGCATATGACGACATTCAACAGACTCAGACCTACAAGTGCATGATTTAAACAACCTTTTTATTAGTAGAAAGGATTTATGCCTTCAAATGAGTTGATATGCAGAGGGGTTAATGGCAAAGTTTAATGTAAAATAACTTCAACAGGAAATCCAATTTTGACTGGCTAATCATGAATGGTACATTGCAGTCAGAATGAATGTAGCCTGTGTTTGTAAAAGAAATGTCAAATCTCAAATGCTAAACTAGTTCCAGTTATCCATCTAAAGTGTAACCTGGCACAGGTTAACGATCTTGCAGGTGGCCGTTTATTTTTGAAAAATAAATTACATTTGTTGCATATTGACATTCTGGAATACTGAACTGTGCCAGATTTAAGTTGGAGACACTTCATGTGCACGCAGAATTACAGGTGCCAAATCAACCAGTGGGGGGCGCTTGTGAGTGATGAGACGTTTTAACCCTGGCCAAGTTAAACCTTCCCATCCCCAGACAATGCTAGTCGAGCCACCCAGCAGCCCCAAGCCCATTCATTTGGTCATGCAAAACACTGCAGTACTGGTTTTCTGCTCTAAAACAGTGTGCCTTTTATGCTTAGTGTTCCAACAGCATGTCAATTCTGTTAATTTGCCTTTACAGAATTCACTTGAGTTTGTAGATTAGAAGTAACTTCTGCTAAGTCCAGTAGGTGCGCTCCTGACAAAACATGGTAATAAAAACATCACCTGACCTCAGTGTTTAGATTAAACGAACAGGAAGACGGCACAGTTTGAACGACACAAGGCTCAACAGGCCTTATGGGTAATCTGTTCCCCGTCTGTGAGTCAGTGCAGTATGCAGCACAGGCTGTCTGTTCCCCGTCTGTGAGTCAGTGCAGTATGCAGCACAGGCCGTCTGTTCCCCGTCTCTGAGTCCCTGCAGTACACGGGACAGGCCGTCTGTTCACCATCTTTGACTCGCTATAGGAAGTGGGACAGCGTCTGTTCCCCGTCTGTGAGTCTCTGCAGGAAGTGAGACAGGCCGTCTGTTCCCCGTCTGTGAGTCACTGCAGGAAGTGAGACAGGCCGTCTGTTCCCCGTCTCTGGCTCACTGCAGGAAGCGGGACAGGAGGTCTGTTCCCCGTCTCTGGCTCACTGCAGGAAGCGGGACAGGAGGTCTGTTCCCCGTCTCTGGCTCACTGCAGGAAGCGGGACAGCGTCTGTTCCCCGTCTCTGGCTCACTGCAGGAAGCGGGACAGCGTCTGTTCCCCGTCTCTGGCTCACTGCAGGAAGCGGGACAGCGTCTGTTCCCCGTCTCTGGCTCACTGCAGGAAGCGGGACAGGCGGTCTGTTCCCCGTCTCTGGCTCACTGCAGGAAGCGGGACAGGCGGTCTGCTCCCCGTCTCTGGCTCACTGCAGGAAGCGGGACAGGAGGTCTGTTCCCCGTCTCTGGCTCACTGCAGGAAGCGGGACAGGAGGTCTGTTCCCCGTCTCTGGCTCACTGCAGGAAGCGGGACAGGAGGTCTGTTCCCCGTCTCTGGCTCACTGCAGGAAGCGGGACAGGAGGTCTGTTCCCCGTCTCCGGCTCACTGCAGGAAGCGGGACAGGGGGTCTGTTCCCCGTCTCTGGCTCACTGCAGGAAGCGGGACAGCGTCTGTTCCCCGTCTCTGGCTCACTGCAGGAAGCGGGACAGGGGGTCTGTTCCCCGTCTCTGGCTCACTGCAGGAAGCGGGACAGGAGGTCTGTTCCCCGTCTCTGGCTCACTGCAGGAAGCGGGACAGGAGGTCTGTTCCCCGTCTCTGGCTCACTGCAGGAAGCGGGACAGGAGGTCTGTTCCCCGTCTCTGGCTCACTGCAGGAAGCGGGACAGGTCCTCGTGGATCTCGGCCTCGTCCCAGGGCCCGTGGATGTTGTCCTTGTGCTCCTGCAGCCAGAGCAGCAGCAGGGGGCAGAGCAGCGTGAGGGCGAGCTGCGCCAGGGCCAGCAGGACGGCGCCCCCCGGCGACTGGCTGGCCAAGCCGCCGATCCCGCCCAGCGACACCAGGGCGGCGGCCCAGGGGAAGCCCCGCGGCGCCCGGTCCCGCAGGCGGTGCAGCAGGCAGGGCCAGAGCGCGAACACCAGCAGCGCGCACGTCACCATGGCGAAGGTGTGCAGCGCCCCCGGCAACCGGGAGGCCAGGCACACGGAGCCGAACAGAGCGGCGTTGAGCGACAGGCTCCCGGGGGGGCTGGGCTGGGCGTAGGGGAAGGTCACCAGGTGAGCCAGCAGCATCAGAGCCGACATGGCGTACACCGTGTCCGTGCTCACCGACTCGGTCAGCGTCTTCAGCACGGGGGAGAAGCCGAAGGTGAAGGCCAGGAAGATGGCGGCGCTCTGGAGGTCCGCCAGCCGCGTGCGCCCCTCCGTTCTCGGGCCGCCCAGCGCCTCGTAGAGCCCGTAGCCTAGCAGCGCGCACAGCAGGCCGGCCAAAAGCAGCGTGAACGGGTAGAGCTGACCCTGGTACATGTACCACCACAGCGTGAGAAACGCGGCGACGCAGGACAGCTGCTGCGTCACAAGCCCGGCTTCGCGCACCACCGCCCAGTAGCGGTACCGCCGTACGCCCACGTTACGTCGAAGCTCCTCCAGAAAGCGCCGGTCCACGTAGTTGTCTGGGAAAGGCTGACGCTCATACAACACCTTCCTCCAAGGAACCGCAGAGGGAGCACCGGGGTCACTGTCTGCTCCCATCACCTGTCAAACAGACAGAACTCACGAATTACAGCACATGCAATATACAACTATTCAAACTGCCAGATCATCCTGCAGACTGCAGAAGTAAACTGTCTCGTGTCACTCACCCATAACCTGGTCGTGTCCGAATCAACGCACGTGCCTACCATTGAGTATGCAAGTCGTATACAAATTGTATACTCGATAGCAGGCAAAAGCGCTGATTCGTACATGACCCATGACCATAGCCCACGATAGTTCGGCAGACAGATCTGGCAGGCACGTATGCTTGTTTATACTATTCGTAGCACCATTTTCAGGATTATTTCAAAACGTAAACTGAAGTGTTTTCTTTACGAAGGAAGCGCAACCTTCACATTTCACACGGGCAAATAAAGCCAATGCCCACAGCATCGCTTGTTTCGCAAAAATGTCAACCTTCCAAAATGACTTTCAGGAAACAGATAGCCACAAAAGAAATACAGATTTAAGTTCAATTTTAGATGGATGGTCAATTGAAACCTTGCAGGCACAATTAGCTCCGAGTTCCTTGACTTGCATTTAGATAGCTGACGCTCAGTATCTATGGTTATCTAATAGAATTCTATTTAGCAAAACGAAGACTATTGAGGGCGCTCCTATAATAAACAATATATCCATAAGATTCATGAGTACAACGATTGTAAATAACGTTCCGATATTTACCAAACTCCCAATAATGCACTTGCTAACTGGGTTACGGCCGGTCCAATCTCTTCCTTTTAGATTCCGGAAGTAGCAAATGCTATATAGACATAGCACCCATTACACCTATGAATCATCTAAGCGCGCCATCTAGCGGATAACTTTAGATATCCCCGTGTTGGTTTAAAAGGGAACCCATATGGATGACTCCAAAGCGTTATATATACGCTTACGGAAATGCCATGGTTAACGTGACGCTTTTGCTACATTGTGGATACTTTTAAGGTGTATCTGATTATATTCGGAACTCACACATTACTACACTCGAACTACTCGAAACTAGGTAAATACTAAAAAATAAATGCACAACGGCAGTCCAACACTGTTCCTGGGGATATACTGACACATTTTCACTCCAACCCTAACAAAGCACATCTCAAACGCTATAGATCTTGTTGGGCAACCCTGAAATACAGCGACCATGCAGCTAATACCACAGGCCTAACAGACAATACGGTTACTCTGGTAACTAACCGAAAATGCCGAAGCAATTAAGTCTATCTCCCTCTGGGAACAAAGAGTACTGAACATCGTGCCAGCTGCAGGATGCGTGTACAAAGCACTTTGACAGTGCCTGCATAAAGACGGATCATTCAGTACAGGTTTTCCCCACCAATATAGGACATACACACCTCTCCAGAACAGCTCAGGGCAAGGGATGGTACCACTCAGCTGCACAAAGCCACTTGAGAGGGTATACCATAGTAGTCAGGGTAGCTCATTTCAACCCCTGGAAAGAGGGCTGTATTAGTTTCCCAGGTTGAGGCAGTGAGGACCTGGTTTATGGCGATGCACATATGACCCTCTCTGGATCAGTGTCTGAGCCCCAGGCCAGGGCATCAGTGTGTGCAGCAGGGAGAGACACACTAAGGTTAGCACTGAGTGTACCGGAAATGTGTTTTCAGCTCTGTGTGCAGTGCACGTGCCAATGGCCAATAAGAACACTACTGGTAAGGACACTGCTGACTGACTACACATGTACTGTATGTAGCAGACATGTAAAGTCTTCCATAACTAACATCTGCCTTGTGTACCGTCAATCTGCAAAAATCTTTTCTTTTTTTTTTTTTTGCAAAAATGATGCATTTTTCCAATATACCAACCACAAAAAAGACAAATGAGAAAAGTAGTATTTCATTACATGCACTTAGTTATGATTTATGTAATAAAAATGAGCTCCTACTTTCTTTGATCCATATGTACTCAGCAATAAACCTCCAGGTAAAAGCAATTCACATGACATTTTCACGACTTAAAAAGCAACTTCATTCAACGGTTTTAATAATTTAAGTTTTTTTTATTCATATTGTCCTAGCAATGATATTCCCTATGTACAGAGGAGGAAGGCAGATCAGAATACAGGGCAACAGAAATCATACCTCCGTGTTCTGAAAAAGATGCATCAGTGCCATGAGAGGATGTGATTGATAGCCCAAAGGTCATTTTTCCACAACCATCACGCATCCACTACCACACGGACACAAAAGGTCCTTTTCCATTTTATGAGTCATAGAAATTACGTAACCATTTACTACGTCAGGTCAGACACAACTGATCAGTACCACGCAGTTCATAAGAATGGTATTAATGTAGCATGACTAATACACGCAGTTAGTGCTTCAAGGGAAATTTGGAGTCTGAGTCATCTGAAGAAAAAAAAAACTCAGAATTTACATAACATGTATCAGCTTGTCAGAGAACTAGGGATGGCAGTGTGGCATATTTGTTAGGGAAATTCCACTTGCAAAGAATTTGCATTTTCAAACCCTAAGTAGGGCACAATTTTGCAACCAAAGTAAGGTACTTTGAAGAGATTCAACAATGGAGAATATTATATGTACAATGTAACATATGCTGTCCTAGATACATCCGTCTTCACTGCAACAACTTACAACTTCAGTTGGCTCATCCAAATTCTGTAGCTTAATCTGATAATGTAAACTGTGTGAGATATTAAAAACTTCATACTGCATCATTCACAGGATCATAGACAGCCACAGGGTTAGTCCTTGAACACCAGGAGTCCATCCCATTACTATTCACTCCTCACCTTTCCTCCACTCCCCCACTACCACTCGTCTCCTCCCTGGAAGTATGTGGAGAAAAGGAGGGGAGCCACTTTGCCAATACCGTTCTGTGTGCTTCACTCGTCTCTTCCAATATTGGGAAAATGGAGGGAGGCACTACGCAAAGATTGGCCTCCGGGGCACGAAGGAAAGGAGGATACATTTTTAAAGTATTGGGACGCACCCCTGCACTATTGCAAGCAGACATTGTCTGCTGTAGGTTTTAGGCTGTTCTCTATTGATCCAGAAGGTGGGGGTGTTGAGCTGCTCACCAATGTCCCTGCCACAAATATGTTAAACGGTGAAACCAGTAAATCTGCAGTTCTCTCACCTGTCAGTTAAGCACTGTACACCTCCCACCAAAAAAACAAAAAAACAAAAAAACAAAAAAAAAAACAAAAAAACCAGACACTACCGCAAGTGCACATTCATTTTCCTGCCTTTTTATGGGCAGTTGGGGCTCCACATTGTGAACGTACCCCAGTGTGGGAGCCCACACTGCGGAGGTGTGTGCTAGTAACAGGTCTCTCCTCCAGACTAAAGGGAAAAAAAAAAAAAAAGATAAAACATTGCAGCTCGCCTACTGTCATCTGCGTGTCTGCGGTCTCATCTTACTGTGCAGCTGTTGGCAAGTGGCAGCCATTAGGGCTCCATAGGCAAAACAAGCCTGTGAACAGGCAGGAAGGCCGCTCTCCAGCAAGGTCGAAACCAGACACCGGTTAGCGCAGCCCGCGATGGGCTACCACTTGAAGGCGGTGAATTATAGATAGACCTTGAGGATTTAACGAGCGATCCCTTTCCCTCCCTCAGCTGCAGAACACTTTGGCTGGCGGGCAGGCTGGCTGGACCTCCCATTATTGGGGTGAGAGAGTAGGCAGCACAGACATGACGCATTGGGGTGTGTCTGCATGCGAGGGGAGTTAATCAGAATCACCATTCACCACACAGGCAGGGCGTGACATGATCTGTTCTGCCGAAAGTCACCGCCTACATCCTCCGGTGCACCCAGCAGAAGGAAACCTCCACGCGTTTCAGTAACAAATAGAATCTCCCTGCGGGGGGGTTACGTGCGGCAGCAGCCAAGTCACTTTTCAAGTAGGGCGAGGTGTGGCCAACTGAACAGGACAGTGCAGTCACAAGACTTCAGTGCCTGGAAGACTTTAGTTACCTTACTTGTAAACAGGATTTCCTTTTATGTCGTTAACAGGTTAATTTCAAATAAAACTTTTTTTTTTTTTTTTATACAGTAAGAAACAGATCACGTGTCAAATATGTTTGTTCTAAGTTCGGCTTAGTCCTTTGTGTGCTAAAATTATAGACCGACAGGTCTACCAATCTCATTCATGGCTCCACAAATGAGAGGAGCAGCTTTGGAGATGTGAATAAAATCTCTTTGATTGACAGAGACCGATAGAGACGGGGTGTTCAGTCCGGCCTCTGGTCAGCTCTGTCTCCATGGCTCCTGTGCGGCAGCAAGTGATTGTCTTTAACGGGTCAGTAGACAGAAAGAGAAAGGGGGACTCCAGTGAGCTGAGGAGGGACCGCCCACTGTTCCTGAAGTCACTGGAGATGGAAAAAACGACTGGACGGAGAGGGCTTGGCAGAGAGAGTGTGTGCGCCTGTGCGTGTGTGTGTGCGTGCGTGTGTGTGTGTATGTGTGTGTGTGTGTGTGCGTGTGCGTGTGCGTCCATGTGTGTGTCTGTGTGCATGTGTGTGAGCAGTGAGCCTGTGCAGCGTGGCCCAGCAGCAGTTTGGGCTCCTGTAGCCGTCTGGGCCCGGTGCCAGGCCGGGTCTCTCCCGGTTGGGGGGGGGGGGGGGGGGGGGGGGGAGGGGCGCTAGGTGCGGCTCTTCCTCTTGTCGTCGAAGAGGCTGCGCAGCAGGTAGACCTGCAGCCCGGACACCACCAGCATGACCAGCAGGTTGGTGCAGGACCACAGGTTGACGCGCTCGTAGTTGCTCTCCTGCAGGTTGCGGTCCCGGGCCTCGAACGCCCGCAGCACCGTCTGGATCTGCAGGCTCTTCCCCAGCCGGGCCTTCACGCTGTTAATGGTGTCCTTCGAGGGCGGAGAGAAAGAAGGCGGAGGTGAGGCTTCCTCCTCACACCTGCATGCAGGGCAGTAGCGGGCCGACACCTAGCCACACATGCCATTACAACCTACCCAAATCCGAGGCACCTAATGGTGCAGTTTCACCCAGACCTAGACAAAGAAGGCACATCACCAAGTAATACCGCCCTACAGTTAGTTCAGGCCTGAAATTGAGCAAGGTTTCAGTTCCTAGCGTGGTCCTCAGAGACCGTTCTAGGAACTGAAACTTTGCTCAATCTCAGGCCTGAGCTAACACTGGAAAGCAAGCCTCCAAAACAGCTGCAGGTCTGTGCTTCCCCTAATGCTAACGTCTGTTTGCCGACTGAAATAGACAGCAGACGAGGGCCCCGTTTATTGACCGAAATACACATACTACATGGACGTTTGTGCACAGAACATTCAATGGTGGCGTTCTGCTGTGGGCTATGTGACTTTCTAGCCTTTCCGTCCTTCTGCGCACTCACTGGCACGTGGGTATGTGAATGAGATGTAGTGGGGTCACCGTGACACAAACTGTGCCCCAATGCACTCTGGGAGCGTGCATGCCATTACAGCTCTTCCAAATCTGAGGCACCAAATGCTGCAGTGTCACCAAATAATACCGCCCAGTCAGTAAACACTCCTGACCTTAAGCAATCAGGATTTAACCCTTTCATGCGCACAACCAGTATCACCTTTGCCCCTACAACACCACACTAGGAGTGGCGCATGGTTATTTTTGACATCTTTCGATGAGAAATGGAAAGGAAAATCTATTTTGGCTTTGGGCACATAGTGTGGCAATGAAACCAGGAAGCCACGCAGCAATACCATGATGTCCTCCAGTTTCATATCCAGAATATCCGTTCCGTGGACGTATTCCTTCCAGCCCTCGGGGTCCGAGGCGTCTGCGTCCTCCATGTTGTCTAAGATCAGCTCAAAGAAGATGATCTTCTCAGACATGGCACTGAAGGTGTTGTCAAAACAGAACATATAATCTCCATCCTCCGTCTCCACTCTGCGAAGGGTAGGGGGTTCGTTTGGATTTTTAGAGAGAACACAAAAACAGAATAACTGAAAGAGCTACGTATAAATGTAATAATAGTTGGAGACATGTATTGTCATCTCTGTAAACTAATGTACAGTAATTGTGTGAAATGAGTGTGCTTAGCATACTACATGCAACCTACGTGTGCACTCCGTCAGACTTCCTGTAGTCTCTGGCCAGTACACTCCCGCTTGGTGAAGACAGGTGAAAATCAACATCCAAGCCGGCCCCATCAAGAACCTGTGGATACCCCAACGCACAGGTAAGTGGAGTCAGAATGCACAAAAGTATGCAGAAAAGCCACCAATCATAACCATCACTGATAACACGACATGAGACGAAATGAGATACTTTATTCACCCCAATAAGAGAAATTGTCAACTGCCTCACGAAAATCCACAGTACCATGCTGTCACCAGAAATGGGCTAAATCAGACTAATGGACGTAAGTGCAGCACTGAGTTAAAACATGCTGCAGATTTACTCATTAATATATATGTGTAAGGATATGATAAGAAGCTCAACGCAAAAGCAACGATCCTCGATCTTTCCCTCACAATGACCTCTACCCTAGAGTACCATACTTTTGTGTGTCTACAAAAGTTTACATGTTTGTTCACTGAAAACGACGGCGCTATGTAGTCATAAGAATCCACAATGTTTTAAGCAGTCAGCTTCATGCATTCTAACCCAAAATTCTGAATGCTTCCGCTATCTTAGTCATAGCTTGGCAACTCATATATTTCGAAAACAGAACATGTACTGTATTGCCACTTTGCTTGCGTTATCATGATTGCCATAAATATATTTTGACAGCCACCTAGGTAGCATTAGATGGTTTAAATTAGCTCCAGCATTGCCATTAAGACAGTTCACGTTAGTACTAGCCGACATCAGAGAATTAGTTTAACTATTTACTTTCGCTAAAATCAGTCACATAGTTTGTCAAAAAGTTCAAGCAACTCAACATCACGTAAATAAATTTGAATATTTGATATATATGATAAATATTAGACATATACAATATGATTCTGAGGTATAACATGCCAATGACAAGTTCACTAACTAGCTAACTATCCATTTAGCTAGTTCGCTAGCTTGTAAGTTGTAGGCTAGCTAAATGGACTCGTTGACATGCCAGTACGCAGACAGAACATCGTTCGACTAATCCGAATATAGGTATACATACAGCCTCAAATGCGAGAAAGCAAGGAACTATTTCACCTGATATTCAATTTCCAGTGATGCATCTTTCTTCATGGTCTGGAAAAAGCACTCTTTGCGACCAGCGGGTAGGGTGAAGGTAAAGTCGCTGTCCAGGGACTGGGAAAATGCGGCGACGAGAACCCTCTCTGATACACACGCCGATATTACCAATAGTAAAAACACTCCGAGCAAAGACATCGTCCCCACAAACAGGCCAAACCTACAGTCTAAATGTGGATAATGTCAGAGTAATTGAATAAAAAATGTCAATTTATTGTTAGTGGAGCCGTACTCTGACGACTCATCAAAACTTACTTGGACAGCCCCCTCAATGAGTCGAGGAGACTCTCACAAGGACCCCTGTAGTAGTGCGGCCTTCATGTGTAACTTTATCATTATAATTATGTTGTCTTTGGTATGACGAATATTTTCACTAAATGGTCCGACGCTACCGTTAAAAAGTATCCATCTCGCATTTAGCTCACAATATATAATAGAGTATAAATATAAACCATGGCAAAATAACAAATCCAACCAGGCGTTTTCAGAGACGTGAATTTTACAATTGCATGCTGGGAATTGTAGTGTTTTTAGCGAAAGCCTACTCGAGCGTATTCACACAATAAATATCTTCTCGATAAATAAGCTTTTTCTGTTGAACTTTTAGTCAGATGTTATATACATGCTAATTAATTTAATTATTTATGTTCTAACTTTTTACATAAATGTCTAATTGCCTCAGGTTTTATTTATACCTGATGTATGTCGCTACAATCTATATATGTCGAATTAAACATTAAATATGTAAAATCTAATATCCTCGCTACATAGTCATAATAAAGCCACTGACCATTTCAATAGTATCGGCCGCTACTTGAATTAGACAGTTAATGACTTTATACAAGCCTGCTTGGCAGTCATCCAAAACTGACTGTTCCGGACACATTTAGTGCCACCCTTTAACAGCTAATCAATGTTAAAATGCAATTGCACAATCGTTTGAGAATATTTAAAGTTCCTGTAGCTATGCCTTTTGGTAACGGTGACGCGTCCGACGAAATAAGTTCCAACTCAGCCAAACCAGACGGAAGCGGGAGGAGCTGAATGTGTCACGTCACGGGCCGTTTCTATTGGTTTAGAAGAGAACCGCAGCAGCGCCAGGAACTGGAGAGCCCGAGCAACAAGAACAGATAGAAGCCAGCAGGAAAAGAAAGAGCAAAGGGGGTTAGACCGAGGGAACATTTACCAATTACGGGTGTGTGTGCAGCGAATGGTCAACCGCTGTCTTTCTTTAATCTCTTTTTAAAATATCAGTAAAGTTTATTGATAAATTACAACTCTGTTTCATTTTTTGTTGCAAAGGGAGGTTAGGAAAATCAAGAAAAATAGCGAGGATGTTGGTCCCCGCGGGAAGATAATGAAGAGGCTGCGTGTTGTGTTGGTGTGCCTAATTGTAGCTCTCCTGTGCTGGTAAGTTCAATTTTGCTTTCCATTTCATTCCCGGTAACTACTTCGTTCGCTAACATCTTAATAGCCACGATTAATTTATGAATTCTGTAGTCACTGCTCTGTCCTGCCCGCTGCGTTGCTATTATTTTCAGCTAGCTGCATTTTACAGTTTTGCTGCCGAGATGGGATAAGCCATGAGAAGGCCCAATAGGGCTGTTGTAGCTTACTGGTCGTTAGTTAACGTCAGACTCATCTGAGTGTGATGTAGCTTGTGAACTTGTTTGAATAGTAATGTTAGCTAGTAACCAAATTAGATGGACTAGCTAATGTATGCTGGCTGGCCAGCTCTCAAGCAGCCATCTCAATTAATGAGAAATCGAGACACATCTACCCCTAGTGAGCTACCGTAGCTACCTAGCGAGGTAGCAATATGGTAAAGCTGTTGCACTATTTTGACAAGATGATGACATTCGCAGATTCAGTCTGACGTTAGTTAAAAGATGCATAACATGGAAATATTAATTGGTTTCGCGCTTTTACAGTTACTGTTAATATGCGACTTTTATTGCCTAATGTTATCTAACGTTGTGTTAGTTCTCAGGCGACCATTTCCACGTATTCATAAAAGCCATCCTACAGAGCTAGCGCCAATACCATCCGACTGTTAGTTAACTAACGACATTATTTAGATAAGCAACTACCTGGCAATGTTAACTCACTTGTACCTCTACTAGTTCACAAGTTGCCTTGCCAGCATTGATGGCATAGCTACGGTTAGTTAAGCATCCAACTAGCTTGTCAAGCTAGACAAGCTTTATTCTTTAGCAGTAACGTTAGCTAGATTGCAAAGATATAAATTCGCCGTCAGCTAACGCTAGCCGGGTACGTGAGTTCGATCCTTAGTTCGTATCCCTCGCTAGCTTGCATTTGAGTGAGCAGTCGGTGAATCAGCCAACATCAGTGGCGAATCTATTTAGCCAACCCTAGGCCTAGCTTTGAGGGGTATTGACGCAGGTACTTCTAGCGGCCGTTACCTGGGTCAAATCAATATATCACTAGCTTGTTAGGTAGGTACAATTAACAGGGTACTTGGGATTAAAATTCGTGATTGTAGTCTTTGTTTTTGTCTCACAGTCGTGTTTGCTGTTATAATAAATAATATTTAACTGAAGTTAGTAGTATAAAAAGCAGTAGAAGTGCTGTCACGCCCACTTTCTTAACTGACGTTAACTAGACTAATGTTGCAATGGGTGAAAAGGACCAAAGTCAAAGATCTGTCATAGCACAGCCCTCTTGCTTGTTTTTGGGGGTTGTTCTTGTCTGAAAATTCATCGTTAATATAATAATAGGATGGCTGGTCGGTTTTGTCACCTCAAGTCCAAAGTGTGCAGCTTGTTGTCCAGTCTCTATTGATATGCAATATAAAATTGACAGCTTTATAGAAAATATTAACTTGCTATGTTTGACGACAACTCTTTTTAAAACTGAAATTGCCTTTACATTGGTTATATTTATTGAGCTGCCGTCTTATTGACAGTGTACTGTACAGTTTGGTTACTCTCTATTACACGACAATGTTCACGCCAGCGTGAAAGAACTGTATTCATGAAAAAAGCAGGTCCTTCAGTTATGACCGATGCATATACAGTTTCCTATAAATTCCCGAAATCTGTAGCTGTAAATACAGGTCATAATCGCAATTTCGGTTCTTTTTGGCCTTAATTTTGCTGGAAGATGTAACTTAATGATCTAGAACAACTTCAGTCCTGGATCGAATTGATTTGTGTCAGTAAAAAGCATGATGTCATTTTCTTTTAGTCATATTGATCACATCATGTTACATTACATTCATTTGGCAGACGCTTTTATCCAAAGCGACGTACAAGAAGTGCATTTTCATGATCGTAGACAACTGCTGAACACGGGTTCAGTAAGGTACAATTACTTATTTTTTACAGCCATTTCTAGCTGAGAACAATGAACACTATCCTGGTCTAACATCTGCAGAGCCAAACTAGGCAGAAGATTAAGCTAGAGTATTAGGACAAATACAATTTACCAAGAAGTGCAGGGATGGGGCAACATGTAACAGTTGGGGCATCATGTGTATTGTAAGCAGTTACGCATTTGTTTTCGGGACACAATTGTAGATGATTTAGTAAAGACGCCTTACTAAACTGTTCCAGTAAGAAAACACAAACAAAACATTCATTCGCAGAAGGTCAATCATGATTAATAAGAAAAGTGCCAGGTCTTTCCCTTAAATTGTTGAATAAATACTTCAGGTAACCCAGAGTTTTGTGATAAAATAGGTTGGGAAAATGCTATTTATTTGTTTCATCTTCATATTGAAATTAAAATTGAGTAATTATGACAAAATATAACTGCCTTACACCTATAAATAAATTTAAATCTATATATCGGTCTCGTTGCAACTTGGGAAGTTTCAGAGTGATTGCTGTTGAATATTTATTGCACATTTGTCACTGATGTACAGTGTAGCCCTGTGTTAACAGGCTTCAATCGGTCCTGCAACGAAGTGAAAGATACATTCTGTGGTTCTGTTATCAGAATGCTAATTTATCAGTTATAATCATAATCTGGTTATAGCCAACGGCAAGTAACTGCTAGGGAATGCATACCACAGTGATCAATTTCAAAATACTGTTTATTAGAATTTCTAAAAAGCCTCTATGTATGCGTGCGAGTCTTACAGCATTTGTATGAAGAATTTTCTGCGACACGATTAAGTTTTGGAAGTAAAATGCCTTGTCATCTACAGCATGCTTCTGTATGTAGGGAACAGACGTTGCCCGTTTCTGAGTTTTGTGTCTTTAGCAGCCCTTTAGAGCTCAGATTACTTGTCAGCACAGTTCTCTTCTCATGATTTGAATGTCAGGCTATGTATGTAGCTTGCTGGATCGTAGGCCCGTATCGTCATTTAAAACGACCAAGTAAAGTATGTCGTGTTTTCCATTCACTTTGTATTTGAGGAAAGGAGGAGGGTTTTCGGTGGTATTTAAAGGTAATCTTCTGACAGTCAAATCATGTCACTGTAGTCTTTTCACCATTCATCTTGGGATCCAGTAAGACTTGCTGTTCATGTTTGGACATGATTCATCATTCAACAGAACATCTCTCAACATAATTTTGCAAGACCAGTATACCAGTATGTTTAGGACACATATAGGCCGACAATCCATATAATTAAATTAAAATACTGAAATATATTTTGACTTCATACATTTGTCCCTATTGCCATTATTATACTTTTTACCTGAAGTAGTCTAACTCCAGATTGATTTGTGAGTTTTTATCAATTAGTTTTTCCCCTTAGGTCACAAAAAACACAGAATTTTAAAAGTAACAAACCATTGCTTACTTTTTTTTGGTGATCACAAAGCAATACAGTACCGAGCTCCGTTTTGAACATGAATATTGATGCAATTAATTGTATAGTGCAAGTCCACTTACAGACACAAACCACTAAGTTTGCTTCTGAGACGTGTTTTCGGTGTGTGGCTGAAAGTGAGTTGAAACCTTACCCGGTTTTGCGGAAATAACCACTTGCAGTATTATGAGTGGAGCACTGTAGATTTCTTTGTGTGTGGGGTTAATTATTCAGAGCACCGTTCCCTTTTTACGGCCGGCCTTTCCTTTCCTGCCTCTGTTGTGTACGCGGCGGAGCAGAGCACTAAAGATGGCCGGAACGCAGGGGCTCGTTCCTTCGCTCGTACGGCAGTGCGTGCTGAGCGCCGGGGCTAATGGACGCACGGTGAGGAGCCCACCCTGCTCTCCGACAGCAAACCTGCAGACGCACGGGCCTAATAACAGCCACGGACGCTGTCACACGATAGCACGCGTTTCTCAAGTGCCAGTTATAACGCCCCTCTGAGATGGGACGTTAAAGCAGTTGGGGTGATTGCAGGGCCCCGGTATCAGCAGAGTGAGAGGTATGTTGTTTGGTGCCACAGCGGGGAAAGTGATGATTAAGTTTTTGAAAAGCCCACCGCCCATCCCCCCCCCGCACACACACGCAGGCTTTAGAATGCCTGTGGTTTGCTGTGGAGACACCCTCTAGATGTCTCGAGTCAGCAAGATCATCTTCCCTCTTGTTTGTCCATTTTGACATGCAAGCAGTGGCTTGTTACATTTTAGTGTGGATGCGAGGAGGAAACATCTTTTTATTGTTGTAAACAGTAATAAAAAGTCGCTGGCTGATATTACACACTGTTCCACTGCATTTATGTTGTTGTCCTCATTCAGACAATCATAAGTGAATTGGTTAAGGTGGGGAAAAAAGACATGCCATTTTATGGTAATCAAATGACTTTATCCTAAAGAATCACTGTCCTGATTCGACAGGCTTCAGTTTTGTTTGTGGAAGCCTTAAGGAAACTTAAATGACACTGATTTCATTCCGGTTAAAAAATTGCAGTATTGTACTTGTTAAAGGAACCTTTGGATTAGCTTTAGGATCCTAAGACAATCACACATATTATGTGAACCTGTGAACACCCAGCGGAAAGCAAAGTGGAGTAGCACGTGGTTGCTTAGTTTCTAAAAGTAACCTTTTAAGTGTTTTACACACATTAGCTTGTGCTGTTATTATGTCACGTTTTTAAGGAGGTTGTAGAGT
The DNA here is from genome assembly GCF_013347855.1 of Anguilla anguilla. Classification (NCBI taxonomy): domain Eukaryota; kingdom Metazoa; phylum Chordata; class Actinopteri; order Anguilliformes; family Anguillidae; genus Anguilla; species Anguilla anguilla. The sequence goes on along the minus strand of NC_049204.1, from coordinate 59,027,927 downwards.
AGAGAACTGGAGATTGTATCGTTCGTTAATCAACATTCCTATTGTATTTTGAAGGCGATGTATTTTGTTTATTCTCGACGGTCTGTTCATGCAAATTAAGTGCATCAAACTGGTTTGAACAGTTCAATCTTGCCGCTGCTTGTCATGTTTTGAAAGTGCAGTATTGACGGAGTGCTAATTGATGGTAGAATGGAAGCCCACAGGTATTGTGTATTGTTTGTCCTGCCCTTCAGGGAAGTCGATCTTGTTAGATAACATGGAAGAACTGAACAGTGACAGTTTTGTTTTGTGTGTTACTGACCACATTTTTAGCTTCTTCATTCTGAATGCCTCCATTATGTTCTTTGACACGTGGTGGACATTTTGTACCCTTTAATGACACCAGAATGTGCAGAATTATTCTTACTCAAGTATGCGCAGTGTAAGTATTGCAGGTTTCTGCACAGTGTGTGTAGTTATGCAGTTGCATGCACATAAACTTCACAAAAGCTCAAGAAGCCATGTAACACTTTCCTTATTGAAGTTCATTTTTGAGTAGTCCAACATAGGTGGACATAGTAGTTTGAACATTCATTTCCAAAAGCAAATCCAGGGGGCCATTCTGGTTCTACCCCTTCCCCTCCCAGCCTTTTCCGTTGCTGAGAATGCAGTGTTCCGTCTCTGCTTCTCGTCACTGTTTTGTGTCCATGTGCCTCAGCTGAACTCTGTACAGGAAGTGTTGTCTGACAGTGCTCCCCCATGGATCTCCATACTGGGGGCTCAGCAGGCTCTTTCTTTGCATGAGCCAGTTATGAGCACACAGGGCTTAAGAGAATAGGCGCCTTTTTCCACTCTTCCTCGACACGCTAATAAACTGCAGTAGGTTTAGCTGAATGTATTTTAGCCATGGTTTCACAAGTTACGTAGATTGGATCACAGTAAAACGTTTCGTATGGGGCAACTAGAACAATCCCCGGCTGTCATTCATGCACTTACCAAGAATCGAGAAATGTAGCTAAAATATCAGAAGGTATAAATATTTGGGCTAATTAAGTGATGAAAGCCAGAAGTTGGCATGGAAACCAGAAATGGATATGGCCTTCGTTGCCCACCTCTGCTTCAGATTCTCTCAATCTTCGCAATAACTTCCTCCGGAGTGTTGGTTTCTGTTGATCTCTGATGATCTGAGACAGTTCCACTGCATTTCTGTTCGTTATAATAATTGATAACATCGGCAGCATGCTTTTTTTAGTGCTGTGATATGATCAATTTGAAATGTTCTTAGAAAATTTTGCAACGTATGCAGTTTTGTAGTATCGTTGTCAACAGTGGTTTTATTGTTTTTTACCAAGTGAATATTAAAAATGTACACAGAAACAGTATGATAAAGGATTTGCGATGTAACTTCAAGGTGAATTGTCTGTTTTGAATGAAACTCTCGCCATTTCATTAAAAAACGCGACGTGACGCTGAAAATGTGCAGAGATGTTTGTGGAAACACATAATTTCTTGATTACCTGTTTTGCCTCCCTTTCTGTAAGCACTGAATTATTTAAAAGGTCAACCCTTGGCAAAGGGTAGTAGCTCATGTTCTGATTTACTGAGGAAATGTATTTAAAGTGGGGGGTTGTCTAGATTTATGTGAGTGGCTGGCCACATAGGTTCAGTTATGATGCCTCTCTGAACGGGCTTACTCAGAGGCTTCAGTGGTAAAACCATGTGCAAATAGTTCCTGAGTTAATGGTCTGTAATTTCCATAATCCAAAACGTAGGATGATCCAAGATCTGATTGCAAACTGTAGATGATGTAAGAAGAGAAGTGAGTATTCAAAACAAGCACGGGTTATATAACACTGCATTTCCTGGTTTGAGCCTTGCTCTCCCCCCCACCCCCCCCCCCCCCTTTTTAAAAGACATGAGTGGAAGTGCATATTTCCTTGTTTTGGGTAGTTTCTAAACCTGTTTCCTTGCAGAGGAGCTTCTGATTCTCTCATTGTCCACTCTAGACACTCTGTTTGTAAAGTCATCTTTTCAGTGGTGAGAGCTGACTTATTTCCTGCTCCCCTGGTCTCGTAATCTTTTTAATGGCTTCATTCAGGGATTTACTGTGGTAATTTGAATGCACACCTAGGCTGTATTTGAACAGGGACATACAAATACGTTTGTCCACTGTTCTTTTAAACATTTGTTTGTTGACCGGGTTCTTGTCAAATTTAGTTTTTTTTTAAAGCTCTAACCAAATTGTTCTTGAGACATTGTCACCAGTGAACTGACATTTTAATGTCCCGGAAATGGTGCTGAGGAATGCAAACTTGAACTGAAACACTTTTTTTTACAAAAAGTGAAGGATAATTTCTAAACAAACATGTTTGCAGGCAAAACGTATTTTGTGCAGACGTCCATCCGTCGCTCTGCTTGTGCACTTAACGGTGCTCTGCACCGGAATACTGAACGGGGGGTTATCAAAACATAATGGTCTGATCAGCCGGGGCTGTGCCGGGCTGCGTCTGTCTCGGCGCGCATTGTTCTCGCCCGCAGACCGTGGGGAACGTGAGCCCTTTTTGGCGAGGCAGTGGCCCGGGGCAGTGCCGACCGGGCAGATCCTACGGCACTCAAACGCCTCCTGTTGACGTTGGCGGCGGACGAAAACAGGGCCTGTTTTGCCTTGCCGGTGCGGAAAACCTTTCGGCGTTCCGGTGCGTCCGGGGGAGCGCTGCCAAGTGTGGGGAGTTAGCGAGGACGCTCAGCGCCGCCCGGAAAGGCCCGGAAACCGCGCCGCGGCGGCTGCGATCGCGGCGGCCCCCAGTCACAGCCGGGTTACCGTTGTCTAGCGGAATCCTATGGAGAAACAGTGCCGCAGAGCGCGCAGCTGTCTGGCTGATACGAGCAGCTGCAGGCTGGCGCTGGAGCCTGCGATACTCCCTCAGTGCTGCTCTCCGGCTCTGTGCTGAGCAGGGCAGCTGCGTGCGTCTGGTGAGGCCTGGCCTTCTCTGATGCCCGGCCTGGTCTCACAGCAGCTGTCCTGTCCCTTGCCCTGTATGACACGCCCGGCAAACCCATCCCAGGCACCGGGCGCATTAATCCTCCCCGACCGCATCTGCTGCAGAACGGGCCGTTTATAGCCTCACCACGGAGTTCGTGGGAGGAATTATTTTGGGCCAGAATGGTGCGGACTGGTTTTTTTTCAGGGCTTGTTTTGCGGGTGTGACCGGAGGGAGTGTTTGCTCTGCTTCGGCGCGGGACTGAATTGGGCTTTCAGATCGCATTAGGTCCCATGACTGAGTTTCTCAGGCTCTTCCCAGGGCCACTGGGACCTCTTTGATCCCCGCCCGAGGGCTCTTCCTCTCCCCGGCGTCCCGGCTCCTGCTCCGGCTCTCCTTATTATTACAGCAGCGCTTCCTTCCCCAGTCACAGTTACTTCTACCCTGAACCTGAAGATGAATGCAGTCATATTTACTCACCCTGAACCTGAGGATAAATCCCGTCTTATTTACTCACCCTCAATCTGAAGCTGAAACTAGTCACGGTTACTTACACCCTGAACCCTGAGGATAAATACAGCCTTATTTATCCAACCTAAACTTGAAACCACTGATCAAAAGTTGATTTGAAATGAACTTGATTTACTTTACCGTAAACCTGAAGCTAAAACCAGTCTCATTTACTCATCCGATGCGAGAAGGACATACTGTGACCCATTCCCTGAATCTGAGGCTAAAAGGAGACTGTTGCTTACACCCTGAATCTGAGCCTGATCACTGAGTCTGTCTGTGCCTGCACTCTGAGTCTGTGGAGGACTCCTAATGGCTGCTTGAACAAGGGTTAATTATTATTTTCCTTTGAGCTCATAATCCCCACTCTCCACTCCCTGCCTTATTAACTGTCATTTCTCATTTCTGGTAAGGGGGTGCTTAATGCTTCATTAGTGCTGTGAAAGCTGTTTGGTTGAGCATTTTTAAATGGACGGTATTGAAAACAGCCTTTCATCCGGGACGGGGGGGGGGGGGGTGGGGGTGCAAAATGATAGCTTGGCAATTGCAGATGTTTCCCATCATGGCTGTGGCTCGCAGTGCGTAGTGGTGAGTGCACTTTCTGGAAACCGTTCATTTTAATCATCGCATCATCGGAAAGGGTTTGCTTCCTGCAATGTGTTTATGATCCTCAAGTGATGAGACTCGGATGCCAACAGGGAACAGTTTGCCCTCAGCCTGCCATGGCAAAGGCTGACAGTGCAATAACAGTGTCGGGTAGCAGCAGTGAACTGTCGATTCTGAAAGTGAAGTGAACTTTACTGCTCCGGAGCAAAGTGCCAGGTGTGGCGCGTGTGTGAGGGGGGTTTCCATTTTTCGAGGTGCATGTGGTCTGCTGACTGGCAAGAGCCATTTTGGCTCTATGATCAGGATTTGCACCGAGGCAGGCTTTGCTTCTCCACAGGCCTCTGCAATGTTCCCGGGTTGCACAGAAACGGTTCTGCCGTATTGAGCCGCAGGAAGCTTCGTTTGTGGCGGCTGGGAGGAATGTTTCCTGGGCCCTGCTGTTGCCACGGGCCCTTTCCTCTCTCTGTTGGACCCCGGGACCTCGTGCCAGCGGAGGGTTGGCAGTGAGTGCCGTTGCCAGGCTGGACTGGTTTCGGCAGGGGTAGAACTTGCTGTTCTCTCATTAGCCCCGAGATAAAATACCTGCTCGGCGTTCCTGGCTGCCCCAGCACATGTAAGGACATCATCTGCACCGACTGGATTGAGCACCACGAAATATGCAAATTACCTGTGCATCGGTCCAGGGCTGCAGCCTGGTTTTCTGTCTGATGCCACATTGGATTGTGGTCCGCTCATAAGTCTCATTCTAATAACAGAATATAAATCAAAAATATCAAAACATTTAAAATTCAGAGTAATACTTTGTGTTAACGGCTGAAAAGCATGTAGCCTACAGATGCTACATGTGAAAGAAAAGCTGAGTGATAGGACCTTTAGTTTCACTGTATGTGACCACGAGGACCTGCAGTAACCCTGCCGTGCAGTTAGCGTAGCTTTTCTGGCTTAGTGCTCAGTCCACACGCTAACGCGCATGCAGTCACGGCTGTGTGTCGTCTGCACCCGCGCTGTGCTGCAGTCGATCATTTGGATATTGCATCCACATGTACTCTTCTAGCGCTCGTGATTACAACTATGTCATGGTGTGGCGTTGTAGTGAGAACCTTAATGTACTGAGACCAGTAATATCGATGCTACTGTTTGTGCATTAGCATTGCATTAGTTTAGCCACGCCCACAGCCAGGCGGTGATGTACAAGTGACGGGGATTAAGAGGGATGAGCTGGATTTGGGGGGTGTGGCATCTTATGCATGCGGAAGGCTGACAGATGAGAGCGCACCGCCTTCCGAGTCAAAGACGGAATGTTTTTTTTTTTTTTTGTTTTTTTTTTTGGCTTGAGCCCGTGCCCAGCCTCGCGCTGTCCTACTTTCCTAGCCTTGCCCTGGCAGTCTGCCCTGCAGGCTCCACATCCAGGCTCCGCATCCAGGCTGCGTCCGGCCACGTGGCCCTTCAGCGCCCGCTGGAAAAAGAGCCCCTCCTCCCCCTGACACCACACCGCCAGGCCTCCCCAGGACTCTGCCAGCGCTGGCCGGGAGGCCGGGCCGGCCGGCAGCTCCGGCCAATCGGTGGCCACTTCCGCTGCGATGGGCGCAAATGTCAGGGGCTGTTCCGCACAGGCCTAATCTTTTAATCCAGCCCCCCCCCCTCGCCCCCCCCGCGTTCTCTTCTCTCTGATGAAACGAGGAGGGTTTGTTTATGGGCTCATACAGCCGTGTCTAATTTTCTTTTTCTTTCTGTCTTTTTTTTTTTTTTGATCTGATACGGGATGAAGGATTAATGAACCATAGCCGTGGCCTTTTACAATAGATCCCGGTCTGTGCCAGAGGTTCTGATCCTCAGATGTGGGCAGATGGGGGTTGTGTGAGGGCAGGGCTCAGATACCTTTTCAAAAAGGGATATTTCACTCGTTGTGAACCACAGTCGAAATGTTGGGATATAAAAAGCTCTTCTGTAGTTCTGCCTGTTCAGCACTTGGAACAGAATATTTCACAGCTGGAGGCTTTATGTGACTTTTAAATGGTGCAAAATATCTTTTTATTCTAATCTGTTTCAAACCTGGAATTAAGTAGCAGAGCCGGTTTTTATTTTAAATACCGTAAACCATAGACGTTCATTTACTGCTCAGGCCTGGGCATTAAGGCTTAGCCTAGCTGCTCTATCGTTATTGAAAGGTGCTTCTCAGTAATGATATAGCCAAATAATAATAGCTTTTTCTCTGGAGATTGAGTCCCTGAAGAACAGCTAAATCATTGGACATAATTTCAATCAATATTTGGTCTGAGTGATTTACACTTAATTCAATTTTTAATTTAACAAAATAATCCGTCATTTATTGTCATTACTGTTATTGACTTACATTGTGAACATTTTGGACAAGTCATCTTGGTTTCTGGACAAGCAAAGAAGAAAAGTTATTTCTGTCATATTCATGTTTCTGTTAATGTGTTTCTAGTGGTTTCCCCATTCGCTTGTCCTCTGAGAGCGAAAACAGCTCATAAAAAACATTTATTGGGTCTGTGAAAGAAAATGTCAAAGTTTCTTGTTTGTTTTGTTTATAATAGTCCTTTTGATCAGATGCTCTTTAAATAATTTGCTTGGCGTGTTCTTGTCCTGAAAGACTAGCGGTGGCGGACTTTCTGTTGTTTTATTTCGGTACACGTTGCCTGGCCTCAACCCTGACTTCGATGTCACATGCATTCCTCGGAGCGATTTTCTGACTAACGGGTTTTCTAACTTACGACTTGGCCGCGGAAGGGAGAGCGAAGGTCGCAGAGCCCCCCTCTCTGCGCGCTCCGGTCCTTGCATCTTTGGGAGAGCTGGGGCCTGTAGATAGGCGGCTGCCGCGCTCTGTCTAATCATTAACCGGGGGGGTGACCACGCACACCGGGAGACGTGGCACTGTGCTCTGAGCAAGCCGTGGCCTTTACGCTCCCGACCGTAACTCACCGGATCTGGTGGGCCCAAGCCAAAATCCGCTCAGTCGAGCTGTGGCCCGTGGCAACAGACCTGCCATCAAAATCATGAGATCTTTCATGTGTCTTTTTTTCCACAATGAGCTAAACCTGATTGGTAGGTTTTTCTAAACTATGTTACGACCGGGCCTGCAGCTAGTAAAGTGAATATTCAAACTGGATTGTCAGTATAGGCTGCACATAACCATTAAGGGGAATAAAGAAACTAGAATAATGTGGTTAGAGGTTCAGGAGCATGCCTGGCAGCACTAAGATAACTAGGCTCATCCATCTCCTTCCTTTGCAAATGTAATATTTAAAAATGAGATTGGGACAACCTGCAGACTTGCTTCTGCAGTTCATTAAGCATGCAAAACGAAACGGTAAATTGTGTTAGCATAGAAGACATGCCTCAAAATAACCTTTTCAATATTACCGAACTCATCATGATTTGCAAAATTCACTGATCCCCTGTGGAGAATTGGGCAGCCATGTTGAATTGGGCTGGCCTACGACCAGCTAATAAGATTTTCTAAAAGAAATGACTTCAGAACCATCACAGCACTTGTTCAAGCTATACTTAGGAGATAGGTCACTTTAATTGTCTTAATTAAACAAATGAGATTACCATCTTCAGTGGGAGTTAAGCTACTGGTCTAACACGCTCTCAGTGAAGCACCCTAAAGCTGATGGCACACTATGAACATTTGTTACCTTCTCTGCACCTGGTGAGCTCAAAATGGCAGCTTTTACAGGAGAACTTGCACTTTGAACTGATGCACTTGTTGTACGTCGCTCTGGATAAGAGCGTCTGCGAAATGCCTGTAATGTAATGTAATGTAACTTACTTGGGGTGAACCTTTCTGTGGACCGACGATGGAGCATCATGGAGTCATGTGAAATTCGCAAGAAAAACATCTGAAGTGACTTGCTTGAATCCATCTGTTGTGGTCGCTGTGTTCCTTTTTGCTATTTGGGCAGGAACTGTGTTTGCAACTTAACATGCTTAATTTGTTCCTCCTGGGGCCTCAGTATGCACAGTCTGGCCTTCTGGGGGGCTAGAGCCATGTGTAGGGGGTGGGGGGGCACCCAGCCTTTGCCATGGCTTAGTCTGGAGCTGGCTAAAATGGACGAACCGAATTCCAGGGGCCTAAACGCCCCTCAGGCATCCGGCAGACGTGCCCGGCCGTGTGACCCTGGGCTCGAGCAGAGCTCCTGACCCCGTGGCCTCACTAAACTCTTCTGATCCCACAGAGAGTGGGGAAGGCTTCATTATACTGGGCCAGCCTTCTTTTATCTGACGGGGGCTTTGATGGGGTTAGGGTAATATGCTATGTGTAGGCTTTTCTCACAGTGGGGCCTAATATAAAATATGGTTCATATTTAATTGTTGATAAACTTAAAATGTGTGTATTTGGTTATATTGAAGTTGTGGTTATTTCATAAAAACTGCACTCTCAGAAAGCATTGCTGGTATGGAAAATGCTGTATATTTACAGATTTGGGGAACATCGGGGGTCCCACTGTGTGATCATTAACAATTTACAACGGCTCTCTTCCCATTGATCAATACGATACACGTGTTGGAATATAGCCTAATCACCAACTCCACTGCTTCGAGACGTCTGCTCTGGTGCCTTCAGTAGCCCCCATGGTGCTAAAAGAGGTAGGGGAGTTTGGCCATTCCAGTGCTGAGCTGGGGGGCGAATTTAAAACTCCACCAGGCAAGGGTATCGTTTGCTCTTGACACGGTGCTTTGAGCGGCACGCTAAACATTTTGTGGACCGAGCGGGCAGGGAGGCCTCGAAGTAGCCCTGCTGTGAAATGTGGATTCCTGGAAACTGTCGCCAGTGATTTGATGGCGGAGATCGTTGTTCGATTTACCTCACAGTGCTCCCTTTTCAGAACTGCGTTTTGACCTTGACTGTGATGGCGTGATGTAGAAAAGCGGTACTAAGGTGTTTTCTGGAGTTTGGGGGACTTTTTTACGTGTCCGAGACGAGGTTCGCTTTGGGTTTGGCGCCCGGCCAAAAGGCCTTTCAGCCAGTGCCGCAGGCCGCTGCTCCGCTGAAGCTCAGCTGGGGCGCTTTAGCGTGAGCTTCTCACTTTTTTTATGCCAGAAGTGGGCTAACTAGAACACAAACAAATGCTCGCATGGGCCGTTGGTCTCTCCCCCTCCCCCCCCCCCCCCTCCCCCCTCGCATGGGGCCCCGCAAGAGCAGGAAACGAGACGCAGCTGATCTGCTGACTCAAGCCCGAGCTTCGCTTTCTTTAAGCTGCACTGGAGAGGCCCGATATCCCTTTACTTAAAATACCGCTCTGCGCTCTCCATGAAGCAGGCCTTTTTCTCCACAGATGCACGCGTTTATGCAAGCCTCAAAAATGCTTCGCATTTCTGAAAAATGCCTTTCAATGATAGCCTTGATAGGTTATTTTTCACAATAAATATTTGTTGATAAATATATTTTTTTTTGTTAGAATTTTTGTGTTTTGCTATATGAGTTGAGGTTAATTCTTGAAACTCATTAGAAAATGGGGTGGTTGTTGAGAGGTCGCCTTTCTCCTGCATAATGGCCTCTTTAATTGAGTGCAGTTTCAAGGGCTCCTGACGCAGGAACAGTTTGTACTTGTGTGGGTGTGTATGTGTGCTGGTTGTCGAGTAATGAGCTGGTGGAGGCGGACATCTTGGCTCCAGCTCTACACACGACTGTTGCATCTTCCTTAGCTCTGCACACCTGCAAAGTAGCCCCACTCTCCCTGACAGGTGTAATCACCGCTACTGCAGATTCAGGTCCAGTCATGTACTGAGCTTCCTCATGAATGGAAACCTGGGAGCAGGTGACTAGATTTGGAATGCCATTTTACTTGCCGGTGTAGAGCATGGTATGTGTCCCTGTTGAGTGGAGGGCTGCTCCTACTGTATGTAAATCTATCTATGGCTTGGGGCTCTCTGTCTACCGTATGTTATGGAAATGCAAACAGGAATGTCAAAAGGCGTGTTTCCTCCTTTTGACCTACTCATCTAGCAGCTTCTTTCATGCGCAGCTAACACAGACTGAACTTGCTCTGAAACCTAATTTGCCCCACATATGTCATTCATATGCCTGTAGCTTTCACATGCTTATGATGTTCCTTCATGGCACAGATGGATTTGATCTTCACAGTAGGGTTTTCACTGAAGCCATCTAAGGCCTTGTGCCTCTTTTGTCGGTACAGTAGTCTCCGATTGGTCAAGGCAGCTGAATTGACAGGGTGCTGTAACTAGGCTTGCCTTGGCCAATCAAAGCCTTTCCCCGATGGTCATCTGTCCACCTTTCTATTTTTTACTCTGAACTCAACACTGTTGCCCACTGTGGCTCATCTCTCTGCAGCTGCTTTGAGTAGATGTTATTGTCTCCAATTTGTTTTTTGCGGAACGAGAGTTACATCCTGATCTTTGAGTGCTGGAGAACTCATAATTGCGTAACTGGTGTAGAAACACCTGCTCAAATGTACCGCACATTAGCTAATGAGTAAGAGGTTAGCAGCGCTGAAGAGATTTGATCAGTTGGCTGCAGGTGAAGAGGTCAGGCCTACTTCTGGCTGAGGACCTTGTTTATGAAGGCCTAGCACAGTACGTACCATTAAGCCCATGTACCTGTCATCATGGCTGCTTCCACTTCTGCTGTTATTTGACCATGGTAAAGAAAACAAACTGCTGTGCAGTTTGTCTGTAACATTACAGCAGTGAAGTAGAAGAAAAGCAAAAAAATTTTGAGTTTGATAAAATGAGTACAGCACAAAAGGGTGCAATAAACCAAGTGAAACATGAACTGCTAAATTGAATACTTTGTGATTAACTCCTTATGTTACATTCATGCATTGTCAAAGTGTAGTGAAAGGTTTGGCCCTGAACACTGCGTTGCAATATAGTAGTTGATGCGTGGTTAATATTGTCCCCAAAAATGTTAATTTACCCCCTCATTGGATTTGCAAAATTCAAGTATTGGAGACTTCATAAATGTTTCTGCCAATGCAAAGTAATGTCAGTACTGTGATGTTTCTGATTGCCATACTGGCTGATTCAGCTCATTTCAGCCACATTCGTCTGCATACATTGTGTGTGCATACGGTAAACAAGGGGAAAAAGTTGTGTGTCATTGATGTGGACTTTACCAGTACGTTAACCTTTACATGCTTGACATTTGAAGCGGTGCTTATTCTAAAGCAAAGGCTCTATCTTTAGCTGTGCTTATATTAACTCTGGGCCCTTATGTATGTATAATATTTGCATGCTGGGTTTCAAATTTCTCAGAGTCAATATTTCACGCCTGTCACCCCATATGGAATCACCATATATGTATGCGTGTGACACGCCGATATGTTCACATCGAAGTATGTGATCCACAGATCATGTGTCCACGTGTGCGTCAAACAAGGTCAACTTATCCATCATGGTCAATGAAACGCTCCCATAATAGAGACTGTGTTGGCTGACTGCTGGACCTTGGACCTTTAAGGTATCTTGCCTGTGAAGAAGAACTGCCTTTGTGGCTCTGTGCTGTAGGCTCAAATGAATTCTTCATTACACACGAGAGGGATATTGTGAGCGGTTTGGCTTTTCCTGGGTTAAGCTAAATAAAGAATGCATCTGTACGAGCAGGCGGATGGTAACGTAAACACAATTATTAGAATACCTGCACTTGCAGGGCAGTGTTTTGCGCAGCAAGCTGTGGACAGATAGCACAGCTCTGTCTGTGAGCCCTCTGAGGGGTGAGCTGCCTACATAAACACACATGTATGTCTGCACTCATGTAACTTCCCAGAAGTGGCTTGAGGGGGAGTAGACGGTGTGAACGTGTGTATTCTGGTCCTCAGGTTGGGGTGACATTGATGGCTTGTCAAGGTGAAGTTCTCAGGTTTCCCTGGGTGACTGAGGTGACAATCGCAGGCCCCAGCTGTTTCCCGCACTCTACCGCCTGACGGACGGGCTCCGTAACCACGGCGATGTGGGCAGCAAACCTGTCCTGTGCCTGACCAGAGAACTTCGCTCTCACAGACCCGGGAAAAACGGCCTCCTGTTTGTCTTAGGAATGAATCGCCGTCCGTAATGCAACTTTGGATTGCAACATATTTGGCTGCCGCTGTGTAAACAAGCACTTTTTTTCGGTAAACCGAGATGCCCGATATGCATTAGCATCCGTCCATTTAAATTGCTGTTGGAAGTAAACAAACAGCCTGGGCCGTGTGTGTGTGTGTGTGTGTGTATAAGGGTTCCATCAATTTCCCCTGCAGCCTCAGGTGCTCATGAATGCAGGCTATTCACGGTTGGTTTCTTAGAAACTCGGCCCTGCTTCAGACTACGTCTTCTTCCCCCCCCTTCATTCGGGACCTCTTTTGCACGGTGACAGTTTGACCGATCACTGAACGGCGCGGCAGTGTGCCGCCGTGTCTTCACCGTACCTGGAAACTAGACACACAGTATAAAGGCCCAGGTGGGCCCGATATATAAAAACTGTATGCCTGCCCGGAGCTAAGTGCTAACGTCGGACGTTAATATTACGTCCGTTTGGGTGTTAACAGGTGTCTGTTGCTCAGGTCATTTTGATCTATGCCTAATGGGTTTTAGGCGCAAGCTATAGTATTGACTGCTGCTGTAATTACTTGAGTTGCCACCCTCAATGCAGAAAGATAAGGATGCCCCCCCCCCCCATCATAAAATTTGGGGCGACATGTTTGAAAGGTTACTGTGTAAAGGATAGACAACAGTTGACAACATTCGGGCCTCTGACAGGCACCGACAAACACACACCCTTCAGCAGTGCTTGCAGCGATGCCTGCTGCCACTCCGATCCGGCATGTCTCAACCATTTCACGTGAAACTGGTTTGATTTTATTTATGAATAAGTTATTCCCACGTTTGTGGAAGACCTTGAGTGTTTATGGAACTTTGTGTAGGAAAATATGGAACAAATTGCTTCCTGTATTGATTTAATAAGGAACACATTTTATTCTTCGATGCCGGACGATTACATAATATAAGGGATGATTGGCAATCCTAGTAATTACAATCCAAGTGAATTATTTCATTTTGACAATAATGTATTGTTTTGAGCGAACACATCAGTAAGACAGCGCATTTCTCCATCTGAAAAACATGGTATTTGCTCAGCTTAGCCTCAAACGTTTTCTAAGAAACCGAGCAAGTTTCGCAGCATGCAAATTAGTTCACACTTCTATGCAGCTGACTTTACGTGTGAATATCTGCCCTAGTGAGTACCTGTTTCAGTTAACACCTTTGTTAATGGAACGTTTTGGGCAGTGCAGCCGTTGGAAGGCTTCTGCCCTGGGTTCAGAGAGAGGGAGGAGGCCCGGTGGGACACTCGTGTTACTCAGAAGACCTTCACTCGGATGCCATGCCTCCGGCCTCCACATCACTTTGACTTTAACCCCCCTGATAAGATAAAGAGGGCCTGGGCCTCCCTGCTGCCTGGCTATCCTGCTGCCTTATCTCCCAGGTCGTTTTTTTTTTGCTTTTTTTCCGGACTTTTCCTTTAGGCCGTGCACACACTTCCTGAAAAAGCAGGTCACATTTGTGCCAGATTTAACGTTTTCACCTCCTTGTGATACGACTCACCCGCTCTCAGCTGTCTCAGACCTTGGCTAAGGTATCTGGGCTCAGAGCAAGAGTCGGCCTCCCTTTTAATATGGCTAAGTTTAATGTGCAGTAGCGCATGATGCAAATGAAGGTGCTTTGAATGCGATTGAGTCCATACCGAAGATACACAAAGGTAGGAAGATAGACTTATCTGTGGAAGCGCATAGGACGAGGACAACTGCTCTATTCGGCTTCTGATGCTGGTTTGTCTATGCCAGCGAATGGTGGCATGAGAGGAATGGAGAAAGCAGGTTATCTCCGCCTCATCTCTTGGAACCGCGTACAGGCCATTGCATCAGCAGCATCTGTTTAAATTGGTTGTTCCATTGCGTAGGTCGTGGCGCAAATGGCAGAATTGAGTGTTCACGGGTGACTCATGCTCATTGGTGGAGGGCTGTAGAATGCAGTATTCAGCTCAGCGGCAGGGAGTGGAGCTTATCTTTAGGCCGACTTGTGTAGTTCAAATTCCACAAAATGTCCTCAGAAGTTTGCATCAGCCTCACACAATCTCATACAGATCTCGTCTGCTCGGTACAACCGCCAAAGCCCGTGTTATCCCGACCCTGCCATCAGTTTAAACGTGTCTGTGCTGATAGCGCAGGTGTTTGCCGTCTCCATGGTGAAAGGCGAGCTTCTCCGGTGGAGCGGATGATTTTGTTGAGAGAGCCACGCCTGAGCTCCGGCTAGGACTCGGAACAGGGTGTCGCTTGTGGAAGAGCTGAGCTCGGTTCGGACGACCCTGTTGACAGTGACCTCTTTGTCTCCGCAGGTACCCCAGTCGTCATGTTGATTGTTCGGAACAGAGCGCCGCTGGCCCAGTACAGTCTGCACAGGATAGCAGCCCTCAGGCGAAGCCGGAGGAGGGGGCTCACGAGAAGGTAACTCCACCCGCCCCTCGCCCCCCCCTAATTGGGGCCCCCCTGTGGCGCCTGTTGACCGGCCGATTGCAAGATCTTTCCACAGGGTGTAGGCTGGACTGTTGTGAATGCGGGGGTGGGGTGGGGGTGGGGGTGGGGGTGGGGGGCATGTATGTTCCTGACCTCCCGAAAGGGGGTGTGCCTCGTGGGTTATGTAAGGTCTGATCTGCTGAGTGTGGCTGTGTGAGGGGCCCGGTTGTGTAACGTAAAGGCCGTAGAGACCCTCCTCCAGTTGGGCCCACGGTTAATCTGTAACGGAGTCTCATCTTGTGAGGGGTCCAGAAGGCCACGCCGATCCCCCCAGAGAGGCTGATAGTGGCGGGTAGATAAGGGCTGTTTTTTTTTTTTAGGAGTCAGATGTTTATAGGATCGTTCTGTTCCGCCGTTTCCCAGGGTTTACATTTTTTAGGAATTAATGATTGGCTAATCCTTCTTCAAACAGTCTCAGCAGGAACGCTGTAGTCGCCGTTGATTGGCCGAGGTGGTTCCATACATCAGGCCTCAATGTTAAGCTTAAGTTGACTTGAATTCATTTTTTCATTTCATGAGTTGTTATTTACCTTCAGTTGAAACTTGACCTGAAAGGGAGGCGCATTGTTCTTGCCGCAGCATGACATTTACTCTTTAAATATGGGTGGTGACATGATTGCATCAAAAGGCTATTTGTGTGTGTGTTTGTTTGGTTAAATAAAGGAAAGCAACACAGTGGAAATGACCTACATTTTGGTTTCTTTTGTTTAATTTATTTCTGTTCTATACCTTCATGAATATTTGCATTATCCACAGATTACAGTTACAGATCTCTCCCTTAGTTTTGGTGATGTCATTCTTTGTATCCATTGTTGTTTAAAATCAATGCAGATTGTTGAGTTCAAACATAACTTTTTAATTGTATACATTGTCATTCCTTCAACTAAAAAATAATAATTGTGTAACTGGGCCTCTTAACGTATAGATTTGGGATGTCCAATCTTATTCACAAAGGGCTGGTAAGGGTGCAGGTTTTTTTCTTGCCAGACCCTAAAGACACTTGATCCTACTTATTAAGGTGCTGAGCTAAAAACAAACACCCAGACCCACAGCACCCACGCCCACCCCTTTTTGGATTTATATAATTAACACTTGTGGAATTGGCTCCCAATTAGCTGTGATGCTCCAAATTTGACAAGTGGGTGTGATGTAATTCACATATGCATGTTGCATAATAATAACTTGCATGTAGTTGACCGCTGTTTAGTGAAAAAGTACTGCCTGTATTGTGTTCTCAGAAACAAAAACATTGCTGACTGTTATGCTCAAATCTCACAAAGAATACAAGTGTGTAGGTTACAGAGAAGCTGAAAGCTGCTGACCAAGAAATGCTCCAGGCTAGACGATGGGGTTATATGGCCCAGACTGAGTTCAGAGTAATCGGTCTAGTTTTTGCCATGCTATTGAGGGAAGATTGAAAGGGGAGTACAGGTCTGCTGATGAGCAAGCATTTCCTGATTATCCTACTCAACCTAAACTGCTTCTAGCACTGTTTATGAGAAAATGCATCTGTTAATGTTTCAAAGGATCTGCATTATTGTCCTGAAGTAGGTAGGCATCATTTGTTCTTTCATTATGCCTTACATTTCCTCAGAAGCTTCCGTTGCTCAAAAACACAATTTTTCAAATGATCCCACATGAAATTATAGAATGCAGTTATATTTCCTGTTTATTGTTTTTTTTTTTCTTCTTCTTCTTTTTTGAATCAAATAACTCATTTTCATGTCTCGTTCCCATTTGGGTTCGTAATTATAAGAGAATATCTCCGTATTTTATACTGGCAGCTTGAAAATGTGTAATTATCTACGTATGTTAAGGGTTAGTACCCTTCTGTGGTGGGCCACCGAGTATGAAAGTCTGGGCTTGGCATCTCTGAGGCTGTGCTGTAGTATGTGAGGGAGTGGTGTGACTGACAGCCCCCGGGTGTTCGCAGGTCGAAGAGGATTGGGCGGTGTACATCCAGTCGTACGACGTGGGACTGGAGTCGGAGAGGGTTTCATTAGAGGCGCCAGCGCCCAATGAAATGCAAGATGAGGAAAACGATGAGGTGCGGTCAGCTTTGGTTTGGAATCGCCGTCTCTGCCGATGGTGATTTTTCTGGCGTGACGGTTGAGTGTGCTGTTGGTGTCTCATTAACAGTATTTTAGGGTTTGGGTAGCCAAACACCTTCCCATCACCTGTGTAACTGTGTTTGGTACTATGTTTGGTTATCCTGTTATGCATTCATCTGTTGAATTAATGGATTACTAGTTACAAAGGAAACAGATTTTTATTCGTATGTGTGTTCCTGTGCATGTATGTAGAGGTTAAATGAATAGGTATTGCATGTGTGTAGGCTTTGGGTAATTGTGGATAATGGCATCATCGTAATATCTTAAAATGCATCAAGTGTGAAATTTCCATCAAAGAGCTCATGAGGTACTGAACGTGTCTGGTTGGATTGATGTGTACTAAGTTCATCTGTGTGCTGGTCTTGTCCTATGAAGTGCCCTATGTGATATGACCTGACTGTTCTGGGCTAGACTGTGAAAAAGGAGGAGCCTGTTGTGGAGGCGAGGACAGAACCGGCGACGGACCCTGCACCGGATCCGGACTCTGATCCTCCCGCCTCTCAAGACCAGCAGGCCCCGCCTACCGCTGCTGCTTCCTCCCCCCCCACCGAGCTCCCCGCAGCTGTGCCCGCTGAACCAGAGGAAGCCCCCGAAGACACACCTACCTCACAAGCCCCTCCCACCACACCCACCAGGTGAGCACGGATTGGCCAGCCCTCTGGAGGTAGGGGGCGTGGCTCAGGCCGTCTAAGGGCCAAAACTGTAACATGGACAGCTTCACAATTTTTGTGATGTTCAAGCACAGTGCAGTGTTTGTTTGCATTCAATTCGTAATGTGGCTTGGACCACTTCTATAACCATTCAGTAGCCTGTTGAATGTGAGCCTCGTGTTATGCATGTGTTCTTCGGTATTTGAATGCCTAACACAGTTATTCCCCTTTCAGCTTTGACTACTTTTTCTTCTTTGGTCTTTCATCTTTTAACTTTGTGTAAAACACAAGGGAGAGAACCCTCAGTGTTGAGCAACTGTTTGACATCTTTGTCTCCTCTCGGTGGCTTTCCACACGTTCTTGTCAGTGCTATTTCAATGGACCCTTCAACCCCCCACCCCAGCAGAGACAAACCTCCGATTCTCATGACACAGGCTCTCACCTTTCAGTGCCTTTTTACGGACAAAATTTCAGCATCCAGGAATTTAATGGCACCTGTACAACTCGCACCAGGAGGAAGGACGAGAACTGGACGATTCTTAAATCCCACCACCCCCCCACTTACCCCTCCTCGAGGACTAACTGGCTAGCTCCCACCCTTGCGAAAGGACCGTGCAATCCTCTGGCCAGGACACACACACACACACATCCCCCCCCCCTCCTGGGAGCTCCACGATGGCAGCACAGCCCCCTGAAACGCGCCCAGGCCGCTAAGGGGAACCCCCTCCCTCAGACACACTTCTCCCTCCTCCTCCTCCTCCTCCTCCTCCTCCTCTCTCCTCTCTCCTCCCTCCTTCTCTCTTCCCAGCCCGTGGGAGCACCGCTGTAAACAGCCTATTATTTCTTTCCCCTCAGTGCAATAGAGGTTGCCAGTGCCGATACCCCTGTAGACAGCTCTATTGATGCTGAGCATCAGCAGTCCGCGTCCGAGTGTGAGGCCGCAGGGCCCCCCGTGGCGCCCCCGCCCTTTCGCAGCCCGCTCGCCAGGTGAGTACTGACCCTTGACCCCGGCGAACCGCAGGTACAGCAGCCGCTCCCCTCTCTGCTCCTACTGCCGCGCTCGACAGCACTCCTCCGCTGGCCTTGCCTTTTTCCCCCGCCCGCCGTGCTGTCGCCCGGCCAAGACAAATTGACCACTTGGCTCCAGTAAACGAAAAGATGCTTATTTGGTCTCTCTTTTTTTTTTTTTTGGTTTTTGGTTTTATTCTTGTTTGGGGTCGTCCAGCGTTTCTCAGTGCCTTTCTCTCTCTCTCTCTATCTTTCTCTTTTTCTCTCTCCCTCCACGCTCCTGTCGTGTCGGACGTCCTCTTCAGCTTGACCGTGGATCACGTAGAGAATTCCTCCAGCACCCATGGGAGCAGGACGGGGACCAAAACTGAGCTGGACTCCTCGCTCCCCCATGTGGAGCAGGATGTGCCCGAGCTGGACCAGGGCACCAACGCCTCCCACATGCCCGAGGAGGAGGCCGAGGTAACGTGTTTTCCGTATCAGTGGGAGACTCCCCTGGCTCTTAAAGTAAAACGGTTACATTCCATTGGGGTCTGTAGGGGTCACCAACATTGGCCAAGAAGCCTCTACCCTTCTGTGTGACAGGACAATCTTGGGTTCATTTCTGATTTTTGACACTACTAGGGTAGGGGAGTATCAGTGTTATAGAGTACTACATGATTCGAATGTGTGTCATAGCGGGTGTGCTAACTTTCGCAATTCGTTTTACGTGAACATGACGGCAGCGTCGAGGCGGGAAAAGGGAGGAGGAGGACTGAACGCCTCACGGCGATCTGAGCTACAGTAAAGAGCAGAAGGAAATTGAATGCCACCGGTCGTCAGAAGGACTATTCTTAAAAGTGCTGTGGAATGCCAGTTCGTTGTATGCTGTCAACATTTCCGCCGTCCTGAGACAATTAAGGCTCGGCCAGCGTCCCAGCCAAAACCCTGAAACGAGTGTCGCGTGCCAACTGAGCCAGCCAGACAAAAGTCAAGAGGCGGTGCCCCTGACGTAATGGAGGGCACCTCCTCCCTGAGCACACCTGGTCTCATCATGCCATCTGTGCCCGCTACAGCATGGCACAGCATAACAGTGCCCGCCCTGGGAGGGGTTCTGTGTTCGCTGTTTCTCAGTGATTTTTTATTTAAATGTTTTCCAGTTGGACTGTCTGGCTGGAAATATTGCTTGCTCTTTAGCATATTTGAATCATTTCCAAGGTTCTGATTATGGCCTTACCTGTGACATTTTTTTATTTTGTATTTTAGCAGGAAGAGATTTCAAATCTTTCATAAGAGAGCCTTGGCCTAGATTGGAATTATACATCTTTTCATTGTTATACAGTGTGTGTGTGTGTGTGTGTGTGTGTGTGAGAGAGAGAGAGAGAGTGTGTGAGTGTGTATCCTACAAATGGAATTTAGTTCACAACTGTCTCATTCAGTAGCAAAGTTCAGATTAATCCTGATAATGACTCATGGGTGAAAGATGACTCATGATCAGGAATTGAAAGAATGATCCCTTATACTGTTGCTTGGACTATTGACTGTTATATGTTTTTACTTTGACTATGTTTTCCAGGCATAAAGTCTCACTAAATCTCTCCTGCACTACAGAAATAGCCATGTAATATTTCTGTGTTTATTTTTGGTTTACACACTGTGCTTTTGTACAAATATTGCAAGTAAATGAAAGGATATGCGCGTTTTCATTATTTATATCCAGTTGTGCGTTTTGTTCCATGCGTATCTCTCAATTCAAGAGTAAATGCAAAGTACACTGTTTGGTAAGTGGACAGGTCAGCTTATTGGGCTCATTATTAGCTAATTACTTGTGTTTTAGTCATTGTAGTCCCTGAATGGACCTGGTGCTCTGGGCTTTTCAGCCCATCAGAGAAACAGTCTGAGGATTTCCCTTTCTCACACATCTGTAGACCGAGAACACCAGGCCTTCTGTGTTCAGCTCAGTATTTGATATTGAAAGTGTGGTGGTAAATGCATAGGTTTCTAAAGATGATTAATGTATTTGGGAACTGAGCTGGAGTCATTATGCTGAGGCTGACTGGCTGTGGGAGGTCATGTGGAAATCTGCTCTGTAACGGCACAGATTAGGGGAGCTGGGAGCTAGGCCCCGCCTCTCTTTGTGACACGCATTGTAAATTTTTCATTGAGGCAGCGCACCGTCCCCTCCCCCCACCCCTGTTTAGTATTCAGACGGCTCCCAATTCTTGGAGGCATTCTTTGGTGTAAGAGCGGACTGCGGTGGGACAGAGCCTGCTTGTGCAACGCTGCCAGGCTGTCTCTGCTTCGAGCCCAGGTTGAAATGGATTGGTTAGCGTACGCGGCGTACTCTTGCGCAGCAGCAGCACCGTGGGCTGGCCCTTGCTGGTGTTGTTACTGCTGCTGATCCGTAAAGCTGTTGCGTAACTGGCAGAATTGGCTGCTTGCCGCTGTTCGGGCCCTTGTGTGCGAGCTGGTTTGCTTGGCGACGCGTCGCGCGGAAGAGCTAACTCGCGAACCGTTCTGCCCGCAGGCCGACGAAGCCCCCGTCGCCAAGGAGACGGACCCCTCGGTGCCCGGCAAGGAAGACATCCCCACCTTTGACGAGTGGAAGAAGAAGGTGATGGAGGTGGAGAAGGAGAAGAGTAAGGGCCCTTCCATGTCGGTCGTCATAGCAACCCCGGCCTTTCAAACTTTAGGGAGTCTCAGGAGGGTAGAGGTTGTCGTGCGGGGGGGCCCGAACGTGCCGCCCCTCAGCTCAGCGGCGCAGAAAGGTTCAGTCACGTCGCAGCGAGGCTGCGGTGGCTTTGGCCCAGGCTGGAGAAGCCCTGGATCCAGCCGATGGGCAGGAAGTGGAGCGTGTGCAGTGCAGGGTTGCATAAGCCCCCCCTTGTCTCCCACAACCCCCCCTCATCTCCCGCAGCCATGAAAAATGCATGTGGGGGTAATGGACCGGAGCAGTGGAGCGTGAGGGACGGCGCTCGGAGTACGAGGAGCGCTGCCGCACACGGGACCTCACACCGAGACGTGCCCCGTTAGGGCTGGACCACCCAGCACCCCTAAAGCACAGATGGGCACTGGGAGATTAATGGCGGCCACAGACACTTCTCTCCCTTTATGTTAGATTTTGATTCAGTTAGAATGTGGACTGTGTAGCGCCATTGTAATCTCCAGAGGCCTGTTTCCCTGTCTCTGAGCCTGCAATATGTCGGTAATGGGTGAGCGCTCTCCCTGCTTTATGGTCTAAAATAAGCTGCTCTGCTCGAGAGTGGAAAGCAGGTTTGAAATCGCAGCCCCGGTCATCAGATCCCACGTTAGAAGACATGCCTGTCCTCCCCTAACTAGGTTATCAGTATGAGAGCGAGGAATATAGGTTCACTGGCATGCCCCTCCTCGCACTGCTGTGGAGAACATGATATCGGTTGCGGTTTGCTGTCAAGGCTAGGTACACACACACACATGCTCACACGCGCACACACACACCCATGCACCCCATGACGCATTGTGATTGGGTTTTAGGAGATAATTTAGAGCTTTGAAAATGACCCAGTTTTTACCCCCTCCTCCAACTCACTGTCACATGCTCTCTTGCCCCCCTCCTCCTCCCCCCCCCTCCCCCTCCCTCCCTCTCTCCTCGTCCCTCTCCCCCCCCTCCCGCGGACAGGCCAGTCCATGCACTCCTCCTCCAATGGAAGCCCCCATGTGGTGAAGAAGGTACAGAAGAATTTTAAGAATAACTACGCCTCTGTGGAGTGTGGGGCCAAAATCCTGTCGGCAAACACAGAGGCTAAGGTACTGGGAAGCCTGCTTCAGATTGTGAGAGTGTCGCTGTCCCTGAGGCCCTTCATTTAACTACTAGTTACAGCATTATTGTTTATTATAACTAGTTTTCTTGGCTACTACTGTTGTCTGCAATTAATTAATATAGGGTAAAAATTGTGGTGGTGCATAAAATTTCATGAAATATGTAGAAAATTTTTTACAGATTTTACTAGTTTTACAGAATGCAGTAAATTTATGTATACATTTTTTGAATGAGGCATTAATAATGCACATTAATATTTTATTGTCTGTAATATATTGTGTACCTGCTACACATTCAAGCACTCAAGTTATCATGCTCAGTCTAGTACTGGTTTAGCATCTCCACTGTTCTATTTCCAGAGTACCTCTGCCATTCTGATGGAGAACATGGACCTCTACATGCTGAATCCCTGCAGCAACAAGATCTGGTGAGTCACTTTGCGAACCCGTGCCAGTGTGGAACGTTGCGTCACCGGGCCACCCACCCACCCAGCCACCCTCTGTGCGCCACAGTGTTCTTCTGCTGCCGCCGTTTTGGAGCACTTTCCCTTCCCTTTCTGTGTGAGCGGAGAGCAGTGCTCTCCTGAGTGCACACGGCTCCTCTGTCCATGCCTGTGTGTGTGTGGTCTTCATGAGCTGCTCCCTGTGTGTGATACAGCCTGGCTGTGTGTGCCTGTGCTCCCTGTGTGTGATACAGCCTGGCTGTGTGTGTCTGTGCTCACTGTGTGTGATACAGCCTGGCTGTGTGTGTCTGTGCTCCCTGTGCTGGAGCACTGCTCTGCCACCCTCCAGAAGCTCCTGGTGGAGACTGCACCCTACAGCTCCTTATCTTAACCTTGTTTCCTCACGTGCTGTCTTCCTGCGCGTCTTCCTTCTCTTCCTCTGTTCAGGTTCGTCATTGAGCTGTGCGAGCCCATTCAAGTCAAGCAGCTGGACATTGCCAACTTTGAGCTCTTCTCCTCCACTCCCAAGGACTTCCTGGTTTCCATCAGCGACAGGTCAGTCATCCGTCTCTGTGAAGCGGATTGGTTTGTTTCCTCTCTGTCGAGCTGTCGTAGCACAGCTAGTCCCCACGTTAGGAGACCTCTTCCTTGTTCCTTATCGGAGATTCTCTGTTGGGTTCTGGTTTCCCAGAAGTGTTTCCTTGTCTGGCAGGTACCCGACGAACAAGTGGATCAAGCTGGGCACCTTCCACGCCCGGGACGAGCGCACGGTGCAGAGCTTCCCGCTGGACGAGCAGCTGTACGCCAAATACGTCAAGGTAGCGCCGCCCTGCTGGGCACCGCCAGCCAGCGCCGTCAGCAGCCTTCTGCTTCCTGTGGGAGACGGGCGGGGGCAGTACTGCCTGAGAGGGGTAGATTTGAGCAGGGGCACTACTGCCTGAGAGGGGCAGATTTGAGCAGGGGCAGTACTGCCTGAGGGGGGTAGATTTGAGCAGGGGCAGTGTTGACTGAGAGGGGTAGATTAGAGCAGGGGCAGTACTGCCTGAGGGGGGTAGATTTGAGCAGGGGCAGTGTTGACTGAGAGGGGCAGTTTTGAGCAGGGGCAGTACTGCCTGAGAGGGGCAGTTTTGAGCAGGGGCAGTACTGCCTGAGAGGGGAAGTTTTGAATTGCAGCGTAGTTGTTTTCGAGGCTAGGTGTTGGGGTGGGAGGTAGACGAGGACGCAGCAGCAAACAGGAACGTAAACACAGATCAGCGTCGCTGAGCGTACGGACTCGGCCGGTCGCCCCCGGAGACGCGTGCGTGGCGGTACGGTAGGTATGCGCGTTGCCGGGGTCGCTCCGGTCGGTGGAACGGCTCCGGCAGTAAACTCTTTAACGATGCCGTCGGCGACCTCAGCCAGTGAAAGGAGGCCTGTGTGTTGCTGCGTAACTGATCCCTGTCGTCTTGTGGAAAGTAATCTGACGATCCCCCCCTAGGGAACAAAGTCACACCGCCTCACCTGTGTCCCTGGGACAATGGGACAGTTTAACATTGTCCTCTGGAGGCCGTTATATAGAACTGTGCAGACCTGCTCTGTTTTGTTTTGGTTCTGAAGTGCAGTCATCACGCCATGCTTTCTGTCTGCAGCTTTTTTAAATAGAATTGTTTTATTTTTATACAAAAACTACTGAAATGAGGGTGTATTATTTTGTCTCTAGTAGGTTTTTAATTGCAGCCATTTTAATATCTGCCTTTTCTTTGTTTAACCGTCTCTGCCCTCTGTTTCTTTCTTTCTTCTCTCTGCCGCTTGAGGGTTATTCGATGCAAAAGTTCTGTTTGTACTGACGCTTTAACTGCAAGCCAGTCATGCCAGTGCCACGTGTGACCAGGTCACCGACTATACTTTTGACCTCACAAAAAGTTGACTGTAGTAAAAGGCTCTAATTGATTTATTCAAAATTGTGCCTTTTTTAAAGTAGCATGCACACTCTACATTGTTGTTGTGAACTAAAGCTTTTGCAGAGTTGCGTTGGCCCCAGAGCCTGAAGCCTAGCTGAGCAGCAGTGTGTTCCGTAGGCCGTATGTCACCTCGTTTCCCTCGCGTTTGTTCTTCTGCTTTCCTCCTCTGTTCAGCTGACGTCGCTCCTCTAATGTCTTTTTGCCTTTTTAGCGTCTGGTAGCGCCGTCGTCGTAGAGTGTGTACAATGCCTGTGTTTATCTCTAGGAGAAACCCAGAAAAGAATTGCTTGACTTGCTTGTGGCATGAATCAGTCCTTTTTACTGATTTTCTTTCTTATTTTTTTCTCTCTCTCTCTCTCTCTCTCTTCTGTTTTCTCTTGCATCAGATGTTCATCAAGTACATAAAGGTTAGCATTCCTTTCTTCCAGAGGTTTTGAATGCACGGTATCGGGGAGCTTTGGTGGCAGTGCCCAAATAATGCATGGCAATGACACATTATTTAAAAAAAAATAAACATCAAGGCTTTGCAAATACTTAATTGCTATAGATGTGATCATTACTGAAAACAAATTGGGTAACCCTGGCATTTTCCCCCACGCGTTAACGTTTGCTTTTGTCTGTAGGTTGAACTCCTCTCCCACTTCGGATCCGAGCACTTCTGTCCCCTCAGTCTCATAAGGTTTGTGGAGTTTGTACTCTTGTGTTTTTGACAGCTGTCTGTTTCCTTGTATACGTGTGTCCTTTTCCAGTGCAGGTCCTGCCTTTACCAAACAGTAAATAAACGCACTTACGCTGGTGACCTTTGCGAAGGAACTGGTGTAATTTGTTAAATTGTAGCCCCACAAAACAGTAGGCCGCCACTTGCTACAAATACCCTTTTTTTAAGGAAAGTATGGCACAGGCTACCTCTGTATGGGGCGGCAGCATTTTATAAACCTCCTTCACACCTAGCACTGGTGTGAAAAGCACCTGGGGCACATGCAGCTCTTGGTATTTTTCTGTTTGGCCTGGCTTCATGTGCCTCTATTAAATGGGGTTTCAGAGGGAGCTGTGATGCCTTGAGAATGTGTGGGACAGATGGTTTCTTCTTGCGGGGTATGTCTTCACCCCCTTATATTTTTCTAACTTGCGCCCCCTGGAAGCCGGGGAAGTGAACTGCATTTGAATCGCGGGCCCATTGCGTAATAAAGGCAGCAGTGATGAGAAAAGTATGAATTATGAATGCGCCCCATGCCAGTTCACAGCGCTGTTTGTGTGGCCATGTGTGGTTCACATGGCCCTCCCTGAGTCTCTGCGATGTGATTGGCTGGTAACCCCCACCTCTTTTGGCCCCAGTTGCAGTTGTGTGTGTCTTGGAACTCTCTGTCATTCCCTGAGGAAACCGCGAGGGGGGGTGGGGGGTGGGGGGTGGGGGGGGGGGGTGGAGGACCTGGAGCAGGCTGCCTTTAAATTACCCCTGTGCCCCCCGTCAACTCGGCCAAAGTTCAGCGCTACGTACCACTGAATTTCAGTCATGAATAAGCTTGAACGTGAAGGGGCCTCTCCTGCCTCTCGCCCAGTGCATGCTGGGATAGGCTGCAGCACATCCCGCGACCCTGACCAGGAATGAGCGGGTATAGATAATGGATGGCTTTGGATGGATGGATGAAGGAGCCTTAATATTGGACTTGTGAGCCTTTCAGTGCTGACATGAGCCGCTGATGCTTGTGAGGGCGGGTTTATCCTGTGTATGATGACCAGCAAACGGGTCTTTTTTCACGTCTTTTTGTTTTCCTTCTTTGAAGGGTGTTTGGAACCAGTATGGTGGAAGAGTATGAGGAAATAGCGGAGTCCCAGTATCCCTCCGAGAGACTGGAGTACCTGGACGAGGATTATGGCAAGACAACTTCCCTTTTTACTGTCTACGTTTGTTGTGGAGTAATCTCTTTGCAAAGATGAATTTACTTTAATAACAGCCTAACATTGTGAATGGCTTTGTGTCTATAAGAGAGTGCCATGTGTTGGTAGTATATGTGTGTGTGAGAAAAGTATGATGTGAATAGACATTGAGTCCTCAACAAGTCAGGGACATCTGACATTTTTTTGAATGTAAAAAATTTGGACCCCTTTGTGTTTTGTCACATGTGCATGTATGTATACCTGCGCCCTAACAATGACCGGATCTCTGAACTGTTTCTCTGCCCTGCAGATTACCCTCCTGGCTACGTGCCGGCGGAAGACAAGGCTGCAAAGAACCTGTTGGGATCGGCCACGAGTGAGTAATCATAGTCCCTGGCAGCCCCTGAGATGGCCTACTTCAGCTGCATTCCAGCAAACCTTAAATCCCCCTCCCATGTTTCGCTCACAGCTTTGCTTCTGTCCACTGCGTTGCGTCGATTCATTTTCATAATTGTCAGTCGATATCTGAGGTAATCTAAGACTCAAAAAGTATCGTTGGGGCACATGTCCGTATGTATTTAGCCCTGGACGTGTCGCTGGTTTCATGGCCGCTTGTTTGCCGTAGCCTGCCTGTGGAGCCGCAGGGGGCGGGGAGCATTTAGGGCCGCTACCTCGTTGGCTCGGTGCGTGCCGAGCGTGGGGCCTCGGGCCTACGCCAGCGCCCGGCGGTGTTTGCACGCTTCCTGTGCGCGGCGTTCACGCGCTTCTGTTTGCCCCGCAGACGCCATCCTCACCATGGTCAACAACATCGCCGCCAACGTGCTGGGGGCTAAGCCGGAACTCGAAGAAGGAGCCAACGTTGAAGGTATCGGTCTTTAAAAAAAAAAAAAAAACTTGTTTTTAAAGGTAACCTGTCTCCCTTGGCTTTACCTCAAAAGTTTTTTTGTTCCATCTCTCATCCCGTTCTTTTTGAGTTTGTGGATGGTGTAAGTAGGCTTCCTAATACCAGGAAGTACACTAGAGAAACCAGATGACAAGTAAAAAAACATTTAATGCTCTTTGAAGACTGCATGTGTTAAAAATGTGTGCAGCTGTTTTTAATAAATAAAAGCAACTGAAATGTCCTTACTGTCGGGAAACCCTTAATATTGAGATTTGATACCAGAATGGTGTATTTTAAAATGTATGTTTTCCCTCCGCAGAATCTGGGCAGAAAGTAGCCGTGTTTGACAAGTCTCGAGTTTTTTGGCAGCTGTGTGTGACTTGTGAAGGCTGTTGCCATGCCAACGCATTCAGAGCCTTGTGAGCCTCAGAAACGGTGCTGTTGACATGCGCTAAAATAAGCCAGTTACAAGAGCTCACATTCTTCACCGGAGTGTTTAGCCAGCAACAGGGACTCTTCTAACCACGCTCAAATGAAGATGTATGATTCTCACGATTCTCCTAACACTTGCAGTAGTATGGCTTTTAACTTCTGGATATTAGTCATTTAACTGTTGAAAATGTACCAGACCTCTGGCAGATTATGTAGACTTGGCTCTGCTTCTTAGGCAAATGAAGCTGAATTTCTGCCAGTCCTGTTGTACTGGGAAAATGTAGTGGAGCAAGTTCTTTGCTTCAGGCTTTCAGATTTAGTGTTCCTTCTGTTTTCTTTGCATACTTAAGCGTAATTTCAGTTGCACACACACTAGGCCCATCATTTTTCATTTCTGGGTCATGGTGAAGGTAAACAAAATTCCTGAATCAAGATCATTGGTGTCGCTTGGCATGTCTGCAATTGCTGTGGTGATAACTGGAATGCACCAGCCTCAGCCCAGTCTGATTTACAGTCACCTACAGTTTGCTTCGGCTTGTTTTGGCTGCTTTTTGTAGGCTGTTGTCTCACGCCCAAATTCATATCTTGGTGGCATGACTGGTTTTTATTTTATTTCTGGAAAGCTAGTCTTTATTACAAGGCTTCATCTTTACCAGGCTTCTTCCCCTATTTGCTTTAGTTGAACCTTTCCTCTGTCTTTCATGGCATTAGCATTGTTTGTGTTAGCAGGAGAGAGAAATCTACAAATAAAAGTTTGTAAATCTACAAATAAAAGTCATGTTTCATAACCTTGCACCCCCCCCCCCCTTTTTCCATTCTGCCACACAAGCATACTCTGTGCAGGCTTTCAGTTCTCCTTTGAGTCCTGGCAGAGGGGAGGACTTTTCATGAACAATGGTGTCTCTGTTAACTTTGACAACCTCGTCTGGACCAGCGCTGGACGTGCGTTCTGTCCGAGCTCGTTTTCCTGCAGGTTTAGCCGCTGGGCAGTAATCATCCTGTTTTTTTTTTTGTTTTGTTTTTTTTCGTGCAGCAAACTTTTCAACGGACGGCGAGAACATTACAGAGCCCTCCCCCGAAGAGCCGGCCAGCTCCACCCCCAGCCCCAGCCCCAGCAGCCCCTCCCCCTCTCCAGAGTGAGTGGCCTGCTTGCGTCATCCTGCAGCCAGCCTGGGGGCTTCTGCGGGCTGCGTGAATAACACGCCACCCGCATGGCTGCTCTCGGCTTACGGGCGTTTCCCCCCCTCCCCCCCTCCTCTGTTCAGCTCACTTTATTTGATTATGTCCCTCTTTCGGCCTCAAACCCCCCCCCAGCCTGCATGAAAAAAATCGAGCTGACCAGTAAATAAATGAATCGATTGCGGTCTGATCAACCGGAGCAATCGGGCAGACGGTTGTTAATATAAACGCTTGTCCCAGACGCAGAGGTGTAACCGAAATGGATTGTGGTGTCGGTGGCTTTTGGAAGCGTCTGCGCTCCAGGTGAGGTGACCGTGTGCCCGTTGCTCCCCTGTGCCCAGGGAGGAGTCCCCGGAGCTGGAGGTGCCCGTCGCTACGGAGGAGCCTGAGGCCCCTCCCCCCGAAACCCCGACTCCGGCCCCGCCCGAGGAGACCCTGATCGTCACGCTGGTGGAGGAGGACGAGGAGGAGCCCCGCCAGTCCACCGTCACCCTTCTGGAGGGGGAGGAGGAGGAGGAGGAGGAGGCGGAGGAGCCGGCGCAGCGGCGGAGGACCGAGGAGCGGCAGCGGGAGAGCCGGGCGTACTCCGGGAAGCTGTCCTCGCTGTCGTGCGCCGCCTCCCTGCGGGAGTACCTGCTCCGCTGGTGCTCCGCCTCGCTGGCCCTGCAGCGTCAGCGCAGCGAGCGCCAGAGGCAGCGGGAGGCGTGGGCCGACGCCCGCTCGCCCCCGCAGCCCCTGCCCCTGGCCCCCACGCCCACGCTGGAGCCGCCCCTGGACACGGAGCCCCCGCCCGAGGCCGAGAGGCCCACGGCGCTGGGGGAGGGGACGGGGGCCGGGCCGGGCCCCACGGACGCGGTCCTGGAGCCTGCGCGGCACGCCGACGCCGCCGCCGAGCGGACCGCCGAGCCCCCGCAGCTGGAGCCCAGCCAGACGGCCGCCCTGCCCCCCCACAGCTTCCCCGTGGTCACCCCCACCGAGGAGATCCCCCGGCTCTCCGCCCTGGAGCTGCCGGAGCCGGAGCTCCCGCTGTCGGACGGGGTCCCCGAAACGCAGGCCGAGGCCCGGAGGAGGCTCCCCTCCAGCAGCGACGCCGGCCCCAGCAACGGCAGCCCCGGTCTCGCCGCCACCAGCGTCAGCTCCGTGGCAGAGCCGGCCACCCCCGAGACCGACGCCCCCAAACAGGACCTGCCCGCCCCCGCCTCCAAGGAGCCGCCCGTCCAGCCCCTGCCCACCGCCACCCGGCCCGCCGAAATCCCCCCGCCCACCGAGCTGCCGGCCCCGGCCGAGGCCGAGGGGGCCCGGGTGGCCCCGGAGGAGCCCGGCAGGGCGGCCCCCCCGCCGGAGCACCCCGAGGTGGCCGCCCCGCCCGCCGAGCCCAGGGCGGAGGAGTCGGTGGAGGACGTGCTCCTCTCCGTCGCCTCGGGCGGGGCGCAGCTGCACCGCACCGCCACCGACTTCTACGCCGAGCTGCAGAACTCCACCGAGCTCGGCTACGGCAACGGCAACGGCAACCAGGTGCACGGCTCCAACCAGAAGGAGTCGGTCTTCATGAGGCTCAACAACCGCATCAAGGCCCTGGAGATGAACATGTCCCTGAGCAGCCGCTACCTGGAGGAGCTCAGCCAGAGGTGGGGAGGAGTCAGAGCACCGCTCTCTCTCTCACACGCCCGGTCACTGATCACTGCTAACCAGAGCAGCGCGTCTGATCAGTGGCCTCTCTGCTGCCCGGGCACCAGCATGCATGTACTCCCTGATTCATGTGTCTTTTTCATTGATTTCTGTAAGGTACCGGAAGCAGATGGAGGAGATGCAGCGGGCCTTCAACAAGACCATCATAAAGCTGCAGAACACGTCCCGGATCGCCGAGGAGCAGGTGAGGGAGTCTCTGGGGGGCGTTTTCGTGCGTCGGCTCCGTGTTTCCGCGGTTACCAGAGGCGTCGGGCGTGCCGACGGGCTCCGCGTAGAGAATTTGAGCTTGGCGCCCAGCGTGGGCGGTTGTGTGACCGCAGCGTGCGTTTTTTCCCCTGTGCTCTTCTCCAGGATCAAAAGCAGACAGAGTCCATCCAGGTCCTGCAGAGCCAGCTGGAGAACCTCACCCAGCTGGTGTTCAACCTGTCCACCACCGTCAGCCAGCTGCAGAGAGAGGTGAGCGGTCCGCAGGCCTGCCCCAGACCCCGAGGGGAGGGAACAGAGCTGTTTGCCCTGTCAGTAAGACGCGCGCACGCGTGTGTGTGTGTGTGTGCGTGTTCTGAACGTGCTCTCTTTGTGCTGCCGTCGCAGGTGTCGGACAGGCAGAGCTTCCTGGTGGTGTCCCTGCTGCTCTGCCTGTGCCTGGGCCTGCTGCTGTGCATCCAGTGCTGCCGCAGCTCGACTCCGCCCCCGCCCGACTCCGCCGCCTCCATCCCCAAGAGCAACCACTACCCCAGCCCCAAGAGGTACAGCACCGGCCCCGTGTCCGTGTCCCCGCACCTCCACACACACACTGGGCTGCTCTAACACATGCACATACAGGCCTCACAGCTCCCCTGATTGGTTTATTATAGGCAGCCAGTCATGCTAGTCATTTAGTCAGACAGAGTGCACTGTCATTCAGTGTCTTCATATTCCGCTGTCCTTTATCCAAATATAGACCCTACTCAGTTGCACCAGGTGTTTTGTAGTACAACACGCCATAATGCTGTTTGCTACCTGTGTGCCTGGGCTAATACTGCTGTCTCCCCTTCAGGTGTTTCTCCTCATACGACGACATGAGCCTGAAGCGGAGAGTGTCGTGCCCCCTCGTGCGCTCAAAGTCCTTCCAGCTACCTACCACGGAAGGTAAGTGCGCCGCGCGCTAGCAGAGACACCGCTAACCCTGTAATCTCTACCTGTCCCGCTGCTGGATACCGTTAGCAGGGGCGCGGGGCCCTAATCCCCTTGCAAACCCCCCACCTCGCCCCCGTGTGTCATAAATCCCAGCGGCCTGTACGTCGCGTCCTGATGTTCTAACTTTCAGAGACGGGAGTCGAGGGCAGACGAAGGCCATAGCGACATTGTGATGTTAAAAAATGCTAACGTGGCTCACTTCCCTAGCCGCGATCCTTCCTTTTGCCTCTTTGTACAGAAAACAAAGAACTGGTCTGATACCCAATAGGTCTGATGTCAGCTTGCTTTACTTATGTCTCAGCAAACAAGCTGAGAGTCCACTGTGTGCAACTCGGTCCATTTCCATTTCCCATTGTCTGGGCATGGCCTTTCCAAAGGGGTTCCCAGCAGAGGGGGTGGGGCCAAGGTGGGGGGGGGCGTGGGGGGGGGCTGGATGAGGACTGAATGAACAAGCCTCTTCATTCGAGCTGGCATGAGACATTAAACATTACTCCCTTTTTTTTTTTCTTTCCCCTTCGTTCTCACGTTTGCCTTAGTTTTGCGGCTGTCACGGCCGGTTGGTCTCCATGCCGACAGCGCATGAGTAGATGCGTAGGATATTTATACCTGTATGTAGCTCACAGTGCTTATGGCTGGCCCGTGTACCACATTTGCAAGTAGTAACAAAAGGGAATGTGCCGTGAGTGGAAATGCAGCGCTATTATAAATCCATTATGCACATTATGCAGCACTATTTCCTTTCAGATGAATGTGGGACAGTAGATGAGTGGTCTTCAGCATTGGTGCTTTCGCTCAGGAAATTACTACTTGCAAGTGCACAGCTCATGCTTGAATCTGTTCCGGTTCCCCATACCATCATTTAACCTCCACCCCTTTCTCCCCTTTTTAGTAGGTCCAGATGACTTGTACATTGTAGAACCTCTAAGGTTTTCTCCAGAAAAAAAGGTACGGTGTCCATTTGCCTCCTGGTGTTTGGTTGGTCAAGGCTTCGGTGTCGGGCTAATGTGCAGATGGCTGAGTGGCACTGCGGGGGTTATCACTGCTGGACGTGGGGTTAACCACCTCTGTGCTGACTGCTACCGCTGCCGCACACTGTGGGGCACTTTGACCTGGGCGGGCAAGAGCAGTAGGACAGAGTTCCCCTGCTACTGTACCCAACTTTATCAGTACAGAGGGGCTCGGAGGTCAGGCAGATTCTGTCCCGAATACCATTTCCCCTCATTTTTCCTTCCCTGTTTTTGTCTCACCCAGACTCAAACTAAATGCGGTTTTCGAGGTTGACCGGCATCAGTTGATTTTCAGATGTTTGGAGGGGTAACGCTGCCAGTAACAGCAGTGCCACAATTTAGAATCAAAGTTTTAGAAATCTTATCATCGGATGGAAAAAAACGCGGGAAATGCTTACTGACTGTGGTCTATGTGCACACTCAAATATTTTTTTAAAAGTATTTTGTCAAATTGTGTAGTTTGGTCATTGTAGCCTCTTATACTATTCTATCCTATGACGTGGGTTTTAAATGGATTCACTAGAATCATTTACAGATGCTGAGGCGTGTGGCACAGAGGTGGTTAAAGCTTCTTTGAGCGTTTGATAGATGGCTGCCGTGTGCCTCCTCGGGCCCTGTGTAACTGAGCCTCTCTCCCGCGCAGAAGAAGCGCTGCAAGATGAAGGTCGAGCGGGTGGAGACGCTGAAGCCGTCCGCCCCCGCGCCGGCAGTAGCTAACGGGGGCCCCAAGTGCAACGGCGTCCCGCCCCCCCACGCCGCGTTCCTGTCCTCGGGGGAGGCGGGCGCGTCCTCGTCCAAGGACCCCACGTCCGAGGGCAGCTCGGAGGGCTCGTCCCACTCGGACGAGTCCTACTTCTGCGGCATCTCCACCTGCTCGCGGCTCTGCAACGGGCACCCCCCGCCCAGGACCCGCACGGAGAAGAGGGCCATCAAGCGCCGGCGCTCCAAAATGCTGGAGCAGGGCCGGTACGGGGGGGAGGCGCTGCCGGGGCGGGCGGCCTCCATGCCCACCCTGGAGGACCTCATGAAGGGAAACAAGGACATGAGCGTGGGGACCTTCGGGGTGACCGCAGTCACGGGCCACGTTTGACGCTGAGGCGCACCCCCCCCCCCCCCCCCCTCGCCTGTCCCGTATCCCGGGACTCACTGCTCATTCACTGTTCCACCCCCCCCACACACACACACACATGCACATATGAACACGCGCACACACTCACACACACGCACACACACGCGCGCACACACTAACACACATACACACACACACGCACACACAGGGACACCCAGTGAGCAGACTGGCACTTTTGCGGTCTCTTGGTGTGGGGGCGGAACCAGGGCGTGGACTAGACTGAGCGCGCCCAGTCTCACTGGGTCGCCTGGGACGGTCAGGCCCGCCCATCAGCAACAGAGGACAGAGAGGAACTCCTGACGGGATGGCAGGAAGACCTCCCGGGCATAGACCACACCCCACAAAAAAAGACATTGCTCCCATGTTCTCTTAACCTCTCCTTGTTTATGTGCCTTTTTGTCCATTTTAGAGCTTTGTTTTCTGAAGAGCAATGTTATAAAGATACAGACAACAAATGGAGGGGGGGAGAGAAAAAACAAAAAAGATTTTAACGTGGGTGAATTTTTCTACGAAACTAGCACATTGTTGCGTCGGTAGGGGTATCAGCAGATAGCATTCCACCCCAGCGCTGGCTGTGCGGGCGTGCGAGCAGTCAGCCAGAGTTCCAGCCTTTCCGTTTTCGCTGAGGAGTGAAGCTTCTCGTTGGGGGGAGACGAGAGCCGGTCAGAAACATTTGTAGCAAGACAAGTCACTTTTCCATCTTCCGTTTCCTTTCCTGTGCTGAACGTGTAACACTATAACAGTAGTGACAGTTTTTCTTTTCTTTCTTTCTTTCTTTCTTTTTTCTTGTTTTTTTTTTTTTGTTGGGACCAGTGTTGTTATCTTCTTGTGTGATAGGCCTGTCTCATGAAGCAACCACAATCCAATGACTGAAGCTGAATGAAGAATGAGTCCACGTTTTCACATCTCGCTGTCCACTTCAGCCTCTGCTAGCCTTTGCTGGTGTTGAGCTCGTTAATATCTGAGAATGTCCGTGCTCAGCTATACATTACAAACACATTTACACAGCTGTTGGGGGAAAAAAAGGGATTTTATGTAGAACTGCAGCCAGGAATCCAGTTGAGGCTTTTTTTATTTAATTTAATTTACTGTGGACCAAACTAATGGAAGTGCGTGGGTCGGTGCATAAGTGTAGGCCAGTCTGCGTGAGCACATCACAGACCACAAGAATGACGACGACTCACGGATCCTGCAGGGGGGCGCTCTGCTAGCAGATTTATTTATGTATTTATTTATTTAAATGTCTGACAGGTTTCCCTCGCCCGGGCTCCACTGCGAGCGCAGTTCACAGCCCTGTATGCTGCCGCCCCTTCAGGGTCCCACGGTGTCCTTGAACTACAATATTTCTCAATAATAATAATGATGACCACAGTGATGGCACTCTCAACGGTACTCTCATGCTGTGCGTTCTCAGCACGCTGGCCAGCACGCTTGCTCAGGTGTCCACTTTGTTCTCTTTTTGCTTTTTCTTTTCATTTAATTTACAGTGTAGAAAAGACTGGACCCTTAAGCCCCTGTAGAAAGCCTTGTATGTATATATATACTGTATACCTGTTCTTGGATGCATCATCTTATTGCCTAACGAGATTGAGATTTTAGAAGAGATGGTCCATTTCACGTATACTGGAACAATCATTTGTTTTAAATACACGTTAAGCCTCGGATGTTTCCGTTGGTTGAGGAAGACTGATGTGGTTCATACTTTGCCCTGGGAAAGACAGGCTTTTTGAAGGCTTAGTGTGTGTTCTGAGTAGCTCTACAGTTCATTGGATTGCCCGTTGTGTGCTCAAGAGGATGGCGTATCTGTAACAAATGTGCAGCACTCCGACTAACCAGTTCTTACTCATCAGCTTTCACTCGGTACAGTTCTCCTCTTTCCACTGCTTCCACACACTCCAGGTCATTTCTTGCATAGCCACCATGTCCCTCTGTAAAAACAAGCTGCTTTTGTTTATCCATTTTTGACTGTTTGTCTTGCTAAAGTTAAGTTATAAAAAATATTCTAGCATCCTTGTCACGCGGTGTCTTGTGCCTGATGGTTTTGTGAAATTTATCTTGGTCGTCGTTTCAGTTGCATTCACCCCTCTCTACTTTTAAAATGGACAGAGGCCGTTTATCAGCTATAAAAGTATACAGATTCCCCCCAGTTCAAGAGTTAAAGTTTAAAATAAAAAAATAAAAAAAGGGAAAGCTCTGGATGGATTTTGAATGTAACCATTATTTTAAGCAATTTGATGAAAGGTGTCCTGCACACACAGTGGGGGGTCTCTTCTAATCATGATTCTTTTTGTACCTCCTGAATGAGTCTGAAAATGTTTGGTGAAAAAGCTATGTTTTGTGTGCGTGTGCATGCGAGAGTGTTGTGAAGTCCTTTTTTTTTTTTTTTTGACTCCCGTGTTTGGAAGGAAGGCTCGTCTCCAGTGTGCGTGTTGTATAACCAGGTGAATAGAAATATTGCTCTTGTTGAAAGGTCTACAAGCTCAGTGTGCACTTCTGTTGATTCTCTTGCCTTTTGTTTTTTTTTCTACACTATACCTTGTATGTCAAGTGCTCTTTCCGAGTTTCTCCGTGTGGCATCCCCAGTAACCTGAGGCAGTGCAAGGGGCCAGGAGGCCATGGGAACACTACTTGTCTGTGAGGGAGCTGCACAGAACTTTTTGGACAGGAGCAAGTGTAACTACAAAGATGTAGTGCCATTAGAAACTGTGAATTTCTAAATAAACGTTTTTCTTTCCTGAGAGTTTTGTGCCTTTGTGTGAACTTGCAACCCCAAGCCCATTTAAATGAGCAGATTCAAGTACCCATTAAATTAACATTTTGGTTTGTTCTTGTCAGAGAAAGGATGAGCTAAGATGGGCTGAAAGAGAGGTGGGAAATGTGGGTTTCTGGCCCCAAATAGTTGCAGTAAATTTTATTTAAATATTTTATTAATATTTTATAGGAGAAGCAGCAGTAAAGAGGGCTAAATTAAACATTTACTTGTAGAAACATGAGGGGAGAATAAATTATTTTCCTGACTGAGAAAATACTGCACTTACAGATGTTTTACTGTCAGTATCCAGATTTGTCCATATTCAAGGGGTTATCCAACTATGATATACCAAGCGGCCTGGTGCATTCGTAGAAGTCATTCTACACTACTGTAATGCACAGTGAAGAGGACCGCTCATGACTCAAAATAATGACCCTTTCCAGTGGTGAACATCAATGCAATTAAATTTCTCATTTCAGCTCAGATGCACAAGCTCAACATTGCCTTATATTATATTCTGTGATACTTCGTGTTTAGTTAGGACCGATAAGAACATCACATGACAAGGTAACGTGGGTATGACCTGTTCTGGACACACACACACATATATATGTAAATAACGCGTGTGTAAATAAGTAGCAACGTTTGACGTATCTGTAATAAAACTAACGTACGCAAAATGATTCACTGGTTCATGCCAACCCTGTAGAACTCCCAAGACACTTTGCAGAAAATGTTGTCATTCTCACGTTTAGTATTATAGAATACAACTATATGAAACTGGCTGACACTGGGATTCATACATTATCGCCGAAAGAATTTGCAGTGAACGCAGTCTACTTATCGAAGGGATCTCTTCAAGCGTGTGCTGACAGTGTTCTACGCTAACATTTTTTCCCCAAGGAGCCCAAGCGTTCCTAAGCTGAAAAATTAAGTATGATATATATGCTCCTAAATTATTTATCCTGTTAGCACACATGCATTTTCAGGAGCAAATGCTCCTAAAGTGGAATCACTGTAAGCCCTGGCAGAGAGTTCTTGCCTTATGTCTTCCATTAGCGTAATAGCATTCCCTGTACTATTGGGTGGCAGTAATGCGCCCTGCTGCCGTGCTGTTGTATGCGATTATACACATTATACAACACACTTATATCGTATTACTGTAGCTATATGAAAATTCATATTGAACACACGTACATAGTTGATTAACCATAATCGATTCGTGCAGTTTTGATAATGTCGGCAGAGTTTCAAGCGTGTTTGCTACCAGAAGCATCCTAGCCAAATACAGTAGCTTACTTTGCTA
Source organism: Anguilla anguilla (assembly GCF_013347855.1). Classification (NCBI taxonomy): domain Eukaryota; kingdom Metazoa; phylum Chordata; class Actinopteri; order Anguilliformes; family Anguillidae; genus Anguilla; species Anguilla anguilla. The sequence goes on along the minus strand of NC_049204.1, from coordinate 58,989,959 downwards.
AGATCTTCAAACTCCCTGCCACGTGGTGTCACTGCAACAGGGGCGCAGTCCTTCTGCGCTCCTGAACCAGCTCTTGTAATTTGTTTTTGCATTGTGACAGCTAACATGGCAGATGAATTGGACATTGTGGATATAGAAGGAGATGAAACTGAAGTCAATATGAGGTATATGACTTGGAGCAAACACTGCGTCTGTGGAACTGTAAATGCCAGATGTGTGCAAGCAAGAATAGAGTATTAGTTCATTAGAAATGCATCGATTGGGTGTCGTTTTTTAGGTGAGCTAGGTGAGCTAAGCAGCTAACTAGCTAGCAAGATTAGCAAATGCCAATGGAATCACCCCTTTCCATCTACTAGCGTGCTAGCTAGCAAGCTAAAGGGGTACCACTGGTTAGCTGCCTAGTACATTTAGTTCTTATTTTAGATTTGATGGGTACCTATCTTTCGCTAAATGTCCAGCTATGTCATAGATGGCGCAAGAAAGCATGTGGACGGTATTATAGATGATTAGCTTTATAACATTGTTTGTATCATGTTAAATCTCTCAATAGCACAGTATCTGGGCTAATGTCCACTAAAAGAAAGATTACTAGCTCGCTTCCTTTATTCACATAATAATTAGCTAAAAGTGTGGGAAGGAAAGGACTAGCTAGCTTGCATGCTATCGTACACATCCCGTGTTGCCCTGCTAAAGGTCCTACTTGCCCTCCATTAATGTGCTACAGATAAGTTAGCTAAAATCCTTGCATCAGAAGTTGTTTTATGTAGAGCCTTGGCAGATCTATAATACTACTTGAAACAAACGTCTCAACAGTTATTTCATTTTATAAATGTTAGCATATTTGCAAATCTCATCAGTAGGCTTATGTGTTTTTGTCCATTGGTTAACATGTGTATCTGTGTGCCAACTTTTAAGGCGTATACTGAAAGTAAATTTTCATTTATTTGACAAATTGAGAACTACAGTGTCAGTCTGTCATTATCCAAGCCCTTCATTAATATTGTATGTCATACTGTCCATTCTTTTGTATATCAGGGACAATATGGAAGGAGGCATCCTCCAGGAACATCAATACTTGCAGACAGCATGGAGGACCAATAGTGGAATTCTTGTAAGGGGCTGTTTGTCCTGTTTCATCTACCTTGGAGAACACTTGCTATTTTTGGGCAGCTTGTTTGAATCTGTTGTCTCTTGTACTTTGTTTTGCATGCAAAGAACACAACACACACCGCAGTTATTTAAAAAATAAAAAAATGTTTGTTTCAATAAGTGCTGTTGCATTTTATCATGCTCATGTCCTAAGTTTTCATGTGTTTCTAGCCTTGGACCCTGGACAGTTCCATCAGTGCTGAGAATAGAGAGGTCATTGAGAACATGCTTCTGGAGGAGGAGTATCCTTTCTGGGACTATTGGAGGTTTTTTCACTGACTAATGAAAGGAAACTTAAATTATTCAATTATTGAATGGTAAGGCCCAAACATTGTTCCTGCACATTTGTAATAATTGATTGTTGTAGGAATGTAGTTGTTTTCTTAACCTGGCTAGGTATTATTTAACTGGTAAGGAGCTGCCCAAGAGCATTTGGACTGGCGACAAGCAGAAAGTTAAGACGTGAGTAAAGTTGTCCTATTTTTTTTTAAATATCAAAATGCTTACAGACTTGAATGGTTACAAGGTACTGTGATGTTTGTGTTATTTTGCACTGTGTAAGTATTTAAACTTTAAACTGTACTGATGGTAATGGCTTCCAGGTCTCCTGTGAAGCCTGCTGGAGCACCTGTCCGATGGACACAAGAGGAAAAGGATCTTTTTGAAAAAGGATTGGTATGCTCTTTTCTGAGCTTATTATACGTACGATTTATAAAGCATATCAGGTTGTTTTAAAATCAATTCTGATTGTTTTATATATGTCTTTCTACATAGTCTTATGTTGTTTCTAAAAACGTTATTTAATATCAAAATTTCTGTTTCAGAACTAAATTATGTGAATTCTGTATTTGAAATTTCATATGTCAGACTGTGGTGGAATTCTTGCCAGTCTGAATTCCAAACAGTAATCCAGCTGGCTAACCAGGATCTGGTTTGGTTTCTTTTTTTATGGATTCAGGCTCAGTTTGGCCGGAGGTGGACAAAGATTGCTAAGCTGATTGGCAGCCGTACTGTTCTGCAGGTGAAAAGCTATGCCAGACAGTACTTAAAAAACAAGGTAATGCTGCAGTGTACTCCCGTTACATTCTGTCAGACTGTGACATATTTTAGACATTAGGTAAAAGCAATTTTATTGTTGAATTCTATATGATATTTGGTCTGTGAGACTTGGAATCTAGTTTGTCAGATTTGTCTCTTGAGTGTCCTAATGAAATTCTGAAAAGATCAGTTGTATTTGGTACTTTGAAATGTCTTGTATGTGATAAGCAGTGCTTGTTTTCCACCAAGGCTATGTATGTCTTCTGTTGAATCTTACTTCAGGCGAAATCAGATGTTGCCATGCCAGCAGTGGCAGCAGACTCCCAGGGGTCCCTGAACGGGGTGCCCCCAGGTGCGGAGTGCAGCTCCGACGGGTCGCCCAGAGGTCACGCCGCTGTGCTGGCCAATGCCGTGAGGATCGAGAGGCTGTCGGACGACGAGGACGTGGACATCACAGATGACCTCACCGGCGACGCTCCTCTCCCGGGCATCAAAATGGAGCCCTGTGAGCAGAGTGCTTCGGAGGAGGTGGACAGCGAGGGGGAGCCCAGCCCGAGTCCCCCGTCTCCCTCCACCCACACCCCCCAGTCCAGCGGCTCCTCCCAGCCCTCGAAGCAGCCCTACAGTGAGGAGCCTCACTCCCATGCAGACAGTGCATGTCATGTGTGGGCTCAGTGCTCCCCAGTGCTGGGAGAGGACAGTCTGGCAGCCTGCCAGTCTGGCAGCCCTGGTGGAGGGTCCCAGTATGAGAGCGAGGACACCGATGGAGCAGGTCTGCCTAAATATTCACTCGTCTATTCTCTTCTTCTGACACCCTTCCCAAAATAAGCTTTCCCTCTTTATTATCTGTTCCTTTCTATTTAAACTATGTAATTCCTCAGAGCACTGTGTGCTTCGTTGTACTTGTGTACTGGAGACAACAATGGGATAATTTGATGCTTTGTTCTTTGTGTGTGTAGTTCTCTCAGAGAGGGAGGCGGAGCTGGAGGAGGAGCTTGAGGAAGGGGAAGAGGAGGAGGTGCTAAAGGCACCTGAGCAGGAAGTATTTCTGGATACTGGTGCCATCACAGAAGAGGAAAAACAGGCCATCTCTGAATTCTTTGAAGGCCGCCCGTCGAAGACCCCTGAAAGATACCTGAAAATTAGGAACTACATCCTGGACCAGTGGTAAGGTTTTCCGATGCTACCTCTTAACTCCAGTCTCAGCGATCAGACAAAATGGGCGAATGATGAGCGCATTTAGCTCAGCCACAGCAGTTGAATATAAAATACTTCTTTCCTTCTGTATAGTCAAGCTGCTAAGTACTTAATATATATCCTTTTTGGATCACTATTATAAATATTCTGTCAGTATTGGACTCAGTTCTACCTGTAGATCTGGACCCGTAAGTCAGATCTCAGTATCTGGCTGCGTTTACCCTTCACAGGGAGAAGAGCAAACCCAAGTACTTGAATAAAACATCGGTGCGACCAGGCCTGAAGAACTGCGGCGACGTGAACTGTATAGGGAGGATACATACATACCTGGAGCTCATCGGCGCCATCAACTTCAACTGTGGTAATGCTCGCTGACTGGATTCACTGGTATTACAGACTGCTTGCTCTATTTCTGCACAGGATGTAGTGTTTTTAGGAAGGTGTCCCCCCTCCTCCTCACAGTGTCTCGTATGACTTTGCAGAACAGGCCATCTACAACAGGCCCAGGGTGGTGGACCGCTCTCGAGCGAAGGAGGGCAGGGACACCCTGGAGGCCTTCCAGCTGGCTCAGAGGCTGCAGTCCATGGTGAGAGCGAGGAGCAGACGCCCTGGGGTGTTAAACTGAGGACGGAGCAGGGTTTTCAGGTCAATCTAAATTTCGCTCTATCCCCCCCCCCCCCAGCGCACGAGGAAGCGGCGGGTACGAGACACGTGGGGAAACTGGTGTGACGCCAAGGACCTGGAGGGACAGACGTTTGAGGTGGTGAAAATGTGCCGTCTGCTGTCTTGTGCACGAGGATACTACACAACTACACAATTGTTTGTGTGTGACACTGTCTGTGTGTGACGGTGTGTGACACTGTGTGACACTGTGTGATGGTGTGTGTCAGTGTTTGTGTGTGACGGTATGTGACGGTGTGTGACGGTGTGTGTTTTCTGTCCTACAGCACCTGAGTGCAGAGGACCTGGCTCTGAGAAGGGAAGAATCCAGGAAGAGGCACAAGCCCTGCAAGATTCCTAGACCAAAAGGGTGAGATACTGTACCTCACCATTGTAGTTCACCCTTCCTCTCTTTGGTCCTCACACTGAAAGTACACACACACACACACACACACATTAATACACTTTACTGATTCAGACATATATATAATCTTACTGAAAAAAAATGTAATATACTTCAGGCATTACACCTCATCGTACATTCCAGTGTTTTCTTTTATATGCTAGTATTGTTTTATCCAGTTAAGTTGGGCCTCTTTCAATCATATATTTATGAATGAGACCTTGTCTGGTCAACTTGTCAACCGAATTCCTCTGACTCTCCCACCAGCTCCTTTGACCCCTTTCAGCTCATCCCCTGCCAGGCTTTTGGAGACCAGAAAAAGGTTATATTTTAAAGATGTTTTATTTTCAGAGGACACAAAGGAAAAAACGATGTTTGAAAAAAAATGTCCAAACATTTAGAATTAACTTTACACATTAAAAAATTAAAAGGAAATGCCCTATTTTATAAGATTATTTTGAAGTATGTTGACGTAAGTCTGTTTTTTCTTCCTCCTAGGAGCCATTCCGGGTGCTAGTCTGTGCAGAAGCACTTGTAGTGATGGACATGGTATGTTCACTATATGCATAAAATAAAGATGGCCATTTTGTTTCTGCTTCCACAATAGTACCACTGAACACTCACACTTTTTGGATAGCGGTGTATAAGTATAATACTTCTCTACGCAGCATGCCCATGTGTCCATGGGAGAAGTCATCGGGCTGCTTGGGGGAGAGTACAGTGAAGGAGAAAAGGTGTTAAAGGTGAGAACGGCAGCACCCCGGCGTCTTCCAGTGATGATGACGATGATGACGATGATGACGATGATGATGATGATGGTGATGGTGATGGGGCACAGGCAGGGCAGGTGGTGGTGATGTAAATGTGGATGTTCATGATCATGATGCTTCAGGTGGTGATGAAGGACATTTACAGTAATGCTGCAGTGTTACTGAGATGATGATGATGATGATGATTGTGGAGCACAGGCTGGGGAGGTCGTGGTGATGTAAACGTGGAAGTTCATGATGTCGCTGCAGGTGGTGATGAAGATAATTTACCGTAATGCTGCAGCGTTACTGAGATGATGATGATGATGATTATGGGGCACAGGCTGGGGGGGTCGTGGTGATGTAAGCGTGGACGTTCACGGTGATGACGCAGAGGTGATGATGTACGGTGTGATGTCACAGATCTGTGCTGCGGAGCCCTGTAACAGTGTGAGCACGGGACTGCAGTGCGAGATGGACCCAGTTTCTCAGACCCACGCCTCGGAGTCGCTGGCCGGCCACGGCTACAGCGTGGTGGGCTGGTACCACTCCCACCCCGCCTTCGACCCCAACCCCTCCCTTCGGGACATCGACACACAGGCCAAGTACCAGGTCGGAGAACGCACCGCTGTTTCGCTCCTCATTAATGCGTGTTTCACTTCGTTGCTCTGCTCGGATTTTTATCGACTTGTAGACACAGTGCCTTCGGAAAGTATTCATGTAAATTTATTAAAAATAAAAAACTGAAGTGAAACTTAGTCTCATCTGTTCACAAGACCTGAGCTGACCAGTGCTCTCTTTCTTCTTAATGATGTTCCAGACAGTTTATTTTGGCCTTTGTCTCTTGTTTCTGTATTGTGAAACCAAAATGTATAAAATACCCTTTAATAAAAGCTGAGAATCCGCATTAAACAATTTATATGGTTAGTTTACAAATCTAAATTTATGGAGTGCAGAGCCAAATCAAGAAAAATATGTATTTGTCCCAAACATTATGGAGCTCACTGTACATTTACAATGCTGCTGCAGCAATACTTTTGTAGATACTTTGCCTTTTCTGCATGACTCACGGGAGTTTGTCACATACAGTAGCTGCTGTTTCATATTAGGTACCGAGTCATTCTCATTGTCCGGTTTCAGAGTTACTTCTCAAGAGGCGGAGCCCCCTTCATTGGGATGATTATCAGCCCCTACAACCCCAGCAACACCTCGCCCCTCTCTCAGACCACCTGCCTGGTAGTGAGCGAGGAGGAGGGGCCCGCCGGCTCCCACAGTACGTCTCTTAAATCTGTCCCGCCTGGCGTATACCGTGAGACGATTAACAGGAATGTGTTATTCTGCATAAAAAGTCTGATCTGTTTTTCCACGCGTGCCGCAGAGCTGCCTTTCCGATTCGTGATCCACCGGTCGTGCGAGGAGCCGGACTGGGCCCAGGTTCTGAGGAGAGCCCAGTGGGTGGTGCACAAGTACCGGCTGTCGCACGGGTGAGCGAGCGCACGAGGCAGGCCGGGACCGTTTATAATGGTCACCGCGAGGGTGGTCGTGCTCATGCACTGTTCAGAGCACCGGCGAGGCCTAGTGAATCTGCACTTTATCAGCCTGAGAATACCTCAGGATCACAAGTCATTTGAATGCCTTTCCTGTTTTTGAAATGCGCCGGTTTTTGTCTTTTGTAGGAGTGTGCCCATGGACAGGCTGTTTCGTCGAGACTCTCACCTCACCTGCTTGGAAAAAGTAAGTGCAGCCCAAGTCAGTGTGGTGCCAGGGAGACGCACACAAGGACAGAGCTAGTACATTTCTGTTTACATTATCACCAGTTATAGTGTGGAAATATTTCCTGTGATGGAAAATTGCAGACCACTTTGGCTACACACGTGCATTACACACTGACAGCATATCCTATGCAGGGTATGCAATAATGGCTTGATTAACAAATGTGCTAATCCTCTGAATAATCCTTTAGCAAGTCCCTGAAGTTCCCAGAGTTATTTTCTTAATTAAATCTGTGGTGGGCTCTTTCTTCTTGCCAAGCTTGAGAAAATAAATGATAAGACCGGGTTCAATAAAATCTATTTAAGAATTTCAAAAATGGGCTACACTTAGAGGTAAATCACTTTGTTAATTAAACATTGTATTGAGTTCAAAGCTGGCAAAAAAACTACGTCCGCGAATTTTTCATGATAAGCTGATCAGATGAATGGATCTTTATGTCATCAATATTTCTTGACTCTGGACCCATACTTAAGCTTACATTGCCGATACGTTCAAATAGATCTGAAGATATAAGGAATGTGCAATTTTGTTAAAGAAATGCTAATGCAAAAGCACCAAAAAATTTGCTGTTAGACTTAAGTATCGTCGAGTTAGTAGTGATGCTTGTTAGAAGTGTCCCTTGACCTCTTGCCCTACGGCCTCTGATTTGGTTTGTCATCATGTGACCAGAAGTCAAATTCTAAGTAATATGTCTGTTTACACTGTTATCAGAGGCCACCTGCTGATGTTTGAAACTGTCCCAAGGCTGTTGCAACGTACTTCCAAATGCAGCATGGAAATCAAGTGGCAAATATGCCGTGGAAATGAAATGAACTGCAGACTAAAGTTTAAAGGCACACTGAGATGACCATTCAAAAGTGCTATTCATAGCTTTTCATTTGATTTGTTTCCTTTTGACTAAGGATTGGCCAACTAGATCTATGAACCCTTTAATATATATTTTAGTTCTCTCTTAAGTGTAAATAGAAGTCCAATTTTGAAGTAACTATATTTCATGTGTAAATTGGCAGCTAATTGCAACTTCAGAACCTGCAAGACTCATGTAACACATGCATTGAAAATGAGTGTCTTGGGCTTGCTGTTATGCCTGCTGCTCTGACTGGAATGGTGCACCGTCTCTCACGGCTTCTGTCCGCAGATGCTGGCTTCACTGAGGAATTTTCTAGAACCGTTGCCGGACGATGTGGTGAACACCTTCCTGACACAGATTGAGACACTCTTCCTTTCTGAGTTCACTGCTGAGAAAAGGGGGAACCAGGATGAAGGGGAGGCCTCAAGTACTCTTCCACCGGTCTTCGGTTCCCTTGGGTTCTCCACTGTGGAGCCACCAGAGGACGAGGGAATCTCGACCTTGCAGACAGTCGGCACAGAGGGAGGGCTGATGGTCGGCCTAGCAACAGAGGAGGGATCCCCTGTGCAGGCAGTAATTCAGGAAGCAGGAAGAGGGTCTGCTGTTCTGCCGGGCAGCCTACAGATGGAGGGGGAATCCACTGTTCAGCCTGGCAACCTTGTGCAGACCCCCTAATGCAAGCAGTCTTTTACACTATCAGGAGGCTGTTCCATTAAAACACCTTCTGGAGCAAGACTATAACTTCCTGTTTTAGCCTGTATAAAAGTGTATAAATTCACACAAGTATTGGATTTCTTTACTCATATGTGTGATTGTGAGATTGAAAGAAGTCTTGAATACAGAGAACCTCATTTTCTATATGTTCATCTTGAGGAAAGTGTAGAAGATTTAATGTCCCGTACAATTTTACAGGATGTTTTACTGGTCAGTATTAATCAAAAATGAGAATAGTTTTATATTATGTGTTCCATGATTTTGTATTTTAATCAAAATGTATCTCTTAGTGCATGTAAATAAATAAAATTCCGTTAAGTGATTATATCTGTCATTTGCACAAGTAGTGATTATATCTGTCATTTACACAAGTCGCAAGACTGACAGTGTTTTTCCACCCTTTCACACAAGTTCACTCTGGTTTTAAACCTTTGTGGGATGCACAGGTCTATCAAAAGGAATAAACATCTAGTTCTCAGCAACAACAGTTCCCAGTGTTTTTCTCAGTTCTGAAGGTTTATTTTGTCCTTCATTTATTCTGTCACTCTTTTCTCCCTCTCACTGGTTCTGTCCCTCTGCAACGTCCCCTCACCAATGGTGTCCTCTTCGAATTGGAAAACAAAATTGTGTAAGCTTTGCACCTAAATTTAGCCATTAATTTTACAGTTTTGCTGTGAAATGCACATAATGCAAATGCATTTATCTGCTGTTCACAAATAGGAAATAAAAACTGCTGCAATTGTTGAAAAGTGAGACAATTGCAAATGTCAGTGTGTTCCAAGAAGTAGTAACTCAGTAACTCTTAAACAAACTGCATAGGTGATGCAAGACATGCATCCACATTCAAAGAAGTTTCATCATAGATGAGCCAAGGACTACCAGAAAAACAAGCACCCTGCACTGTATACTCAACTCTAATTGGAATGCCAGGAATGTCACATTAGGGCTCATGCATGCCCCATAAATATAGAGCACAGAAAGTCTTCTATTTTCTAAACATTATAGTCTTCTTCCAGGAATTCATGCATATACTAAAATAGGAGGAACTAGCCTAGTGCCTTAAGATCAACGCGGAACTATTTTTTACAGTCTGGGCGGAACTCAGTCTCGATTTTCCACATTTGAATGGAGGACACATTACACGTAACACAACCAGGCAGCTACTTACTGTAACATTCGGGACCAACTTCAACGAACATTTTTGAAAATGTCTTTATGTAATATTTGGCATTATGATTTGTCAATGGGTGTTAAATAAGGACATTCGTCTTAGCTGAGTGTTTATGAAAGTTCGGGAAACGCTAAAAAGGGTCAGAGGTTGTTTGCATAGCTAAGGAAACGGATAAAGTAAGTTGTGACAGAATGAGCCACGCGAAAAGAACTTACCCATAAACACACGAACAGGATCCAATATTTACGTGTAATTTGTTTGACAGTTTTGCGAATGTCGGTTAGCGTTGGATGGCTTGCTAATATGTGCCAGTTAACCTAGCTGCCTTGCTGTCACGCTTGTTGTAGCGGAGCATGACCACATCTGAGACATCATAAGTTTTTATGAACTATTGATTGCAGATGTTTTCTTGGCTAAGCATGTGAAGTTAGCTACAGGACAAGGGCGAGTTGAAGAGCTGAAGGTGAGATGACGAAATTCTTCACATGCAGATCGTTTGGGTGTTAGTGAAGCCCCACTCTGCCGGGGATTTTCCTGGTGGCTCTTCTGCCAAAATAGTACTGTTGTCGCACTGACTTTGTAAACTGGCATGTTACATTTTACCCCCTAAATCGTGCAATACAACGTGTCGGTGACTTAAATCTACGAAGCGATTGTATTGTTTATGACCATAAATAGCCGTCGCTGTGTCGTTTTATTTGACATTGGTTTTAAGAAGGCAGTTGATATGCCTTTTTCTAGAATTCATGTTTTTTGTTATTATTGTCATATTTTTTGGTTGTGCGGTGCCATTGTTTTTGGGGTCTTTGTCGGCGGATTAACGTTACATGAGTTTGGTTTAGGATTTTTTCCATGTCATCAACCTGGCAATACGTAAAATTGGCTGGTTTTCGAATTTAGCTGTCTATATAGCTGCCTGCCTGGCTAATTTGCTTGTACTGCAGAAGATGTTTGCGCTTTTTGTAGCTCGCTTCATCTTCGCTGCGCTCTGACCTGACAGTGAAGTTTTGTTTCACTCACCAAACAGTAACATGTATCATATTTTTTGCCACATTGTTAAGTATATATTTTGTTAATTAAATAATATAATATTGTTAATTAAATCATATTCCGAGGTGTTATTAAAGTCACAGTAATTTTATTTAGATTTATTTACAAGATGATGTAACTTGGGTGTTGATTTCATGAACAAGTGTTCATCTGAATTTGTGTTAACAACATTCTCAAATTAGAACTTCAAACTTGCCTCCCTTTCAGGTGTCTGCATGTTTATGTGAGAAGCGGCTGAAAAAACAATGGAACTGATCTGCATCCGTTTCATTAGAAATAGACAGCTAT
>NC_049204.1:56206417-56268917 GCF_013347855.1 Anguilla anguilla | reverse complement strand
CCGACACCGGGATCGCGCTCCCTCTCAACCCCGAGCATGAATGAAACATTAAAGAGCCGCATGCATTATTAATCGCTCATTTTGAATAATACATACATTTATCACTGGTTGTAAAAACAAGCAAGGCCTAATACATTATGTCTCCCTCCCTTTGTTCCCCGCCGGTGGGCTCAGGCAGCAGAGGGGTGCAGGGGAAATCGAGAGACTAGAGGCTACAGTGACTCACGCAAGGAGCTGGAGGAAAATGGCAGAGGAGCAATGGAAGGCTGACAGTGGTTACTGTGACTAACATAGGGAAGTGTGAGTACACTAGTGGAAGAGGGCATTGCGGTTATAGTGGCTGTATATGGAGGTGTCGATATACACTGGTGGGATAGGTGAAGGAAGACTGGGAGGAGGATTTTTTTACTGATGTTGGGAGGCATGGACACACTGGTGGGAGGGGCTATAGAAGTCTGGGAGGAGTTATAGCAGCTGATGTTGGGAGGTGTGGGCACACTGGTGGGAGGGGCTATAGAAGACTGGGAGGAGTTATAGCAGCTGATGTTGGGAGGTGTGGGCACACTGGTGGGAGGGGCTATAGAAGACTGGGAGGAGTTATAGCAGCTGATCTAGTCAGGTGTGGGTACCCTGGAAGAAGAGCTGATGTGTCTGACATCCCCACTTCTTCACGACGTCAAACTCCAGAGACTCAAGACTGATGGGCCTTTCAAACGCGAGCATCGGTCCACGCGCAGGCGTGAAATGCAAGCGCTCTGTGGAAAAAGCCAGCATTCTGCTGCTCGAGACCACAGCAAATCGCCACATTTTTCTTTTTTAAAAAATAAAGTCTGTCCCCACCACACACAGCCAGACTTTTAAACAGGAGCCTGAAGGAGGAGAGAACACGGATAATGGCGCACCTTCTCCGTGCCTGGGGCTCTCAGACGAGCTGATTACCACGCCTGGCCACCAGCGAACATCACCGAGAGCCGCCATATCTGCAGGTTCGCCTCCTCGGGAAACGGCAATCTTCAGACGGCACGGTCTCACATCGCGTCGCAGCCGTGCCCTGTAACCTCTGCGGGAGCTGGGCTGCTACCTTCCGGTCTGTGAATGACCTGCTGCAGCGGCTAACTCCGTGTCTCCATTCCAAATTATTGAAAAATTATACTCCCCCCGGTAAGGGGTAGGGGTTGCTTTGCTTCCCATTGACGCTACCACCCTTCCCCTTCTGCCAGAGCCCCTGGGTTAGCGGTCGTCCAGTGTGGTGGGGACTCCTGGCTCTACTTCAGCCCCTGTGTCTGAGAGGCTGTGGTTCAGCACTGCAAACAAAAGGGCCTGGCCTCCCACCGTCTCCCGGGAGACCAGTCAGGAAGCAGGGGGAGGTCAATAATATTTCATGTCCAGAGTGCTGTTTCTCCACTCACACGGTGTACTAAATGACTCAAAGTGATTGTGTACTTCATTGCTATGTACACAGGCTTAATATCTTATTGATTCCAGCCCCTGCTAGTGCTGAGCAGGGAAAATGCTAATTGGCAATAGGCACCCTTTTCCCCTTTAATTCTAATTTTGTTTTCTGAGGTCTTAAAAAAAAACATGGGTTGTTAGTGCAGGGTGTGTGTGTGTGTGGGGGGGGGGGGGCAGGGGCTGTAAACATAAAGCATTATTCAATTTCTAAAAGGGAAAGCAAAAAAAAAAAAAAAGACGGCTTTTTTGCCTCTGTTTTTATTTTTTATTTTCGCCGTTGCCCTTCACGGAGACGAATGGCTTTGCCATTCAGGAGTCTCGGCGGAGGCAGCCGCTGGAGTTTGCTGTAAATGTGAGTGCTTGCGTTCCGCCCGGCCCGGAGCTCGCCTGCGTGTGAAATTCCATTAGCTATAAATCCCACCTTGGCCTCGACCCGACTCCGACAAGGCTCCCGGTGTAAAACAGCGGAGAGCGCCGCCCGCCTTCCGCCGGAGGGGAGCGGGGGGGGGGGGGACCGGCGGCCGGCCGACCGCATAAACCGCCCGCACCCCGCCCGCACACAGCCCCGTCCACGTCAAAACAAAACAAAACCCCGCCAGCCTTCGCTCCGCCGCCGCTAACCGGCCGCCGCGGTTCCGCGAGGGGTCTGGAAACGACGCTTTGCTGGAGACGCTTTCAGCGCTGATTCGTTTCCAGGCTTCATCAGCAGAGCCCGCCCGCTCTCTCGCACGAGGCCCGCGGCTCAGGAAGGGAATCGCCGGCGCTCGTGTTTGCGTAGCGCGTGTCGGGAGCGTTCGGGTCCCCGCTGTGTGTTCAGCCCAAACGCTCCCCTGCAGCGCCTGCCCGCCTCAGCCCAAACCGCTCAGCGTGCTCAGCAGCAGCCCGGGCAGCCAGCCGGCCCCCCGGAACTCGCGCCCGCAGTGACCGCTCTTCTCCAGCAGGCGCCGCTAAAGATCAACCGGGCATCTGGAAGTCTCCAGTGTCCACCCGCTTAGGAACAAGCAAGACAAGAGACCGGCTGGGGAAAAAAAAAAAGCTTTTAAAAAGAAGACAAATGTGCTTTAGAGACTGAAATTTTTCCCCCTTTTTTTGCTGCATCAGTGATTTTGACTCACTTTATTTTCGTGCGGCTTCTGAAAGACAACCTGCTACGTTCATGCATGTGTAGTGTTCGGTGTAATTTACTGTGATTGGTACCCACACACTCATTTTTTTTTTTTTTTTAGCAACCAGCTAAGGCAGGCATTTGTGTGCATGACACACCAAAGTAAGTGCTAGTGCTGGTGATGTATAGCAACAGAAGGCATCTCATAAGTCAGAGATAGTATTAATTAGAGTACAAAGAAATGGGAGAAGAAAGTTCCGGCATCGCTCTGTGATTTTATATCTGTCCCTCCCAGTTCTTTGCCAGGCATACATCATACCTTTTATTGTAATTAAGACTCGCTAGATCACTTCCTCACACTGGCTTTATGGCCACACTCAATCATACAGCAAATGACAGAAAGCAGGAGAGGGAGAGCACATAGCCTGCACCGCAGTGGAAAAGTCCAGAACATCTCATCACTCTATATCAGAAACAACCTCACGGATCTGTGACATCATCCTGAAATGGGGAGAATTACTTACATTAAAAAAAGAAATTAAGGGTCTGGAAGAAAACGTGTGTGTGGGTGTGTGTGTGCGTGTGTGTGTGTGTGTGTGTGTGTGAAAGAGAGGGAAAAGAGAGCTATACCCATATCCTTGGATCAGAGTGCTGTCTCAGCACATTTCGCACCTGAGAAAGTGCTCACATTCTGCTCTGAGCTCGAAAAGAAAATAAAAAGTTTAAAGATGTCGCACTCTGATCAGATTTGATAAATATGTAAATTGCATCAAAGGAGAAAAGTGTCTTTGACAAACAACCTAAATCTAATGGAATTTGAAGGGTACTCAGATAGTGCGGTTCAGCTTTTTTTTTGTTGTAATGCTACACTCTCTACTTTTAATTTGACCTGATAAGACATGAAAAGATTTCTTGACATAATACAATTAACTGAGGCCCTTGTCTGAGAGAGCCAGATTCACGGGATAGCGCATTTTGCAGAATCATCCTTTTTCCCTATTTAACCGGGAAACACAAACGGTACTAAATCAGGCTTTTTAAAAGGCCTGCCATTTGTTCCTCTCTGTTTCTACAAAAGAAATTCAGCAGCCGGTGCACAAGAAGCACTGTCCTTATTCTAAAGTCAAGTCTGTCTTTACTTTCTAAAGACGTAATACACAACCAGTGAAAGTGTACTTATCCTGTGCCATGGACTGAGAAGAGAAAAAATCCAATTCTTACTGCACCTTAAAGTAATGCAGTGTTAATGAGGCGTGCGTAGCATAGCACGAGATTGACATGGCATTTAAACGCTGAGCGGGCAGGCGAGTCGCAGGGCTGAGCCGCTCCGCCCCCGATGCCGCGCGAGAGGTTGGCACCTCTCCGCGTCGGAACGTCCCGGTGGCAGAGGAGAGGGAGAAAGGGCACCTCCCAAACTCCCCGAGCTCGCTGCCACTCTCCGGGCTCAAAGACTCCATTAACCCCGAGCCGCCGCCTGGCCTCCGGGCCCCGCCAAGGCCTCCTTCCCAAAGCAAGGCGCCTTTTATGCCCTAATAAATTAGCTTCACTTTGCGGCGCTGGCAGTGCTACATGCCCCCCCCCCACCCCCCACCCCCCGTCCGCGCGTCATCTTCGGGACGTGCGCTAGCTGTAAATTGTCACCGGCGTTAAAATTTACGCGGCGAAATAAGACGCGGGCGGTCGCCCCCCCCCCGCACCGGACCGCCGAGCGTGAACGGCCATCAGGCCCCCTGCCCCCCCATGCCTCCCCTCCCTCCCCGCCCCCCCCCCCCCCCACGCCGCCTCCCCTCCCCACCCCGCCCCGCCCCGCCCCGCCCCGCCCCGCTCCGCTCCTCAAGGACAGAAACGGCTTCAAGCGGCCGCGGGGCTCTACGGCGCAGTTCTGTTTCCTCCTCACAGGCCGGGCCACGGGGCGAGAGCGAGGCGGTGGGAGCGCTGGCGGAGCTCTCCGGGCCGCCGGGCCGCTCCCAGATTTATTCGGCTCATCTGGTCCCGGGGAGGCGCGCGGACGGCGGGGGCCCTCGACACGCTCGTAAACCATCCGCCGTCCTTCCGCCGCGGAGCCCCGCGCTTTTTACGGCCCCCACCGAGGCCTTCCCGCGCGCCGCCGACGCCGCAGCGCTCGTAAAAAAGACATCGTCCCAAAATTGAATGTCATAAAATGTTTTTTTTTTCTCCCCCCACCCCCCCACCTTTTTGTTCATCTTCTCAAAGACAAAGGGAGAGAAAAAAAGAGCAGAGGAGCACCTGGAAACGATGGACCCCTGGCACGTAAAAGACAAACCAGTAAAAAACCTCGAGCGGGGAAAATGGCGGGCAGGAGCCGGCCACTCCGAGGAGCTGGTCAGCATTTTAAGCGCAGATTGACCGTAGGAGGAAGCGCCCCCTTCGGTCAAGTGACCACTCGGTGCTGAAGGCCCCCCCCCCCCCCCCCCCCCGGCCGGCGTAACCCAGCGGACGAGAGGAGGCTGGAAGTGAGCAATCAAGGGGCGGAGATTTCACGGGCAGCGTCCCGCCGGAGAGGACCCAAAAAAGAGGATTAAAATGGCATGTTGTGACACTCACATCAGAACGGGCCGTGAGACAGGAGCCCTCGAGAACGCAGCATGTAAATATAACCCGGGCCCCTCGAGCCCAGACGCGGCCGGCCGGACAAAAGCGCGCAGAGCGCCGTGATTAGAGATCGATTTACTGCAATCAAGGTCCTTAAGTCCGGGCCCTGTGAAATCGAGAGATTTTTCCGACTTCAAGGGCGAGAGAGATGACAGCCGAGGTCATAAGCGATGGAAGTGACAGTTAGCGGGGTGGGGGGTGGGGGGTGCAGGGGTGGGGGGTGGGGGGTGCAGGATTGGGAAATTTTTTTTTTGAGGAGATGCTAGCACAAATATTAAGGCAGAAAAACTCCAGATTATGAAACTAGTGAGTAGCCGACCGGAGATAATACCCCAGTGCAACAACTGACCATGTCAGCCAACTGCACTTTGAGTAGAGCCAGCACATGTTGTGTGCCCTTTTTATTGTAACACAACTGATTGTAATTTCCCCCCAAACCACATTATGCGCAAGAAGTGCAAATTAGATAATTACACAGCTTTAAAAAATATGACTTTATTTAAAGGATAAGAGAAAAAACACCCAACACTAGTGCAAGATAAAACATACCAAAAAAAAGCCCTCTGAAGGATTTTTTTGTGAGTGTGTTTGAGTATCTGCAGTCTTTCAGAAGCCTCTAAATGCTGTGGAATTTGAAGCATTGGTCATAGTTCCTTCACTAGCCTCCGACTCCTCTCCTCCTCTTCACAAAATGTGAGAGAAAAAAAGAGAAGAGCAAAGCAGAAGAATAGAGAGGAGAACGGCCCGCCCGCTGCATGACACAGAATCAGAGGGAAGCAATAATAGGCTTTTTTTTTTGAAGAATGCGTCACTGAACTTTAGGGCTGTCTTGCTTGAAAGGACAAGTTACAAATAGCAAGAAAGGAGAAGGAGAAATGATTTCCCTGGGATATACCCCCCTGCTGGGCTGCCCTATCCTGGCGTGACTGGGAGGGGGGGTGAGGGTGGGAGGGGGCACAGACCGGGGACCCGCGGTCTGACAAAGCCGCCACGGCGGACGCCGGCCCCGAACCCAAACGCCAGCGCTCGCGGGCTGCTCAGCCGCGCGTGAAACGCGGAGGGCCCTGAGGCCCCCCCCGAAAAGGGTTCCGTCTCCCCGGGTTACGTTTCCACGGACACGAGCTCCGGCCCGTGACATTCCATTCCCGTCCCAGACCCCTCACTTCTGCGGCACGCGGGGTACGTGACACTCTGCTTTAGAGGATAGCCCGCCTCTCGGGCTCACGATGTAAATATTTAAAAATCTCCTGCAACACAGACGGGAGGCAGACCACATGCTGGCAGTAGTTCTGCACAGGTAAGACCACACACTGAACGGCTGAAAGAAAAACACAGTTTTTTTTCTATAAATGTTATTAGTTCTTTTCCCCACAGAGTTATAATTTCTGAGAGCAACAGAGGCCAGAACTGAGGCGCGCTCACGCCGCACTGAAGTTTATTACACTCTTACAGCTCCGAGGTTTAATTTCTTTCATCTTTTTTTTTCTTCACCACATTGAGTGAGATCCCTGACACTCAATTTACAGTCTCTCTCTCTGTCAATCTCTATCTCATGCTCTAAAAATATACCCACATGCAACCCCTGCTTCTAGCCAGGGGCTTTAAATGTGGACGGCAGACTACTTTCTCGAGATGCCTTCCTTTTTTTTCTCCATCCAAGGCCCGGCTGTCTGCTGGATATTGATTAAGCAGTGAAAGGAGCAGTCATTGTGCACATGCCATCCATATTAATAAGCCAAACCACTCACAGAGGAAGCGCGGGTTCAACACTGACACTCCAGAGATGCCAATACTTTTCAGAAAAAGAGCAAAGCTGAAATGTTTTGTTGACGTGCATCGTATGACCATGTCACAGACATCAAGCAAGGACACTCGAAGCCTGCTTTAAACACAGTGAAGCATGACACAGGCCTTCCTAGAGTGTACTGCACGTCTCTTTGCCAGACTAATGCTAACCTGAAGCTTTGCCGCTTCTCTCCTAATTTCTTCCACAAACACAGACGGCGGGAAAACGTTTCTGCGGCTCGACTGCGTCTCGTTCAAAATGTCCCCCGATGTCACTTGTCCTTTGCGAAGAAAGAGACTGCCTTCTGGAGAGACTGTGAGCTGGTTCTTTCTCTCTCCCCGTCTCGCTCTCTGTTTCTCACCTTTCATGTTTGCGCGACCTCTCCACCCCCTCCACGTTTCTAATACATTTTCGTACAGGAACAGGAGGAGAAGGAACAGCATGGAGCCACACGGCAGCACCAGCAGCAGCAGCAATGGCAGCAATGTCACACTGCAGTTTAGTGACAGACCATTACCCTGTTAATAACACACTAACGGGCTGCTGCTATTTAAAAACACAGCCAAATTTCTGTCATTAACATCCACTTACCGTTTTACGCAAATTCTGCCACAAAGGATCAGACCACAACACGAGCCACCGCTGATACCAAGGAGTCTACAAAATCTAAACAACAAATCAACTGGGAGTAGTATTTTAATGACAGGCCTGCTAGCAGCAGCAGTAGTGGTCATGGTAGTCTTAATAACAGTAGTGATATTAGAACATAATATATGAATAATAGTAGAAATATTGTTAAATGGCCATTTTTTTCTAAAATCATTTCACATGCGGTTTCGTGAAATAACATTTGTGATTTAATTAAGGATTCCAAAAGTGTAGACGAGGTAAATGGGCAATTTCTCCAAAGATGCTTGAAAACAAACAAACAAGCAAACAAAAACACAATGTCCCTTGCTACAGCCGTTAAGCAGACTGCAGCTATCTGACTGTCTAATAGGATTTATAATGAGACGGGAAATGTTAATATTGCCTTGTGGGCTTTAGCAATGGCAGCCATTCCGGAAAAGTTCAGCGAGCCTTTGATGGATAAAAAAACGAAATGTCAGGTAACTGTGAAGAAACCCGGCCGGGCTGTTGAAAGGGAGGCGGGGCCACCGCTTCACGCAGCTCTGGCCTTGGGAGGTGACAAAGGCCACAGAAGGTTGATTGACAGGCAACGTGCCACTGGTCCGGGTATAGATTAAAAACATCTCCTTTTCTCAAGAATGCCTCGGACACCTCTTGGGGGGGGAGGAAGGCACACGCGTCTGTGGCAGAAAGGACCGGCACGCTGGGCCGTCTACAATGGGACACGTACAGCCCACAGCCCAGCCCCACGCCCTCCCGGCAGCTTCAAGGAGCACAGCTCTCTGTTTCAGCCCTCAGGGCTGTCGACGGAGGGAATCTGAGAAGAGGGAGAGTAGTCAGAACGAGGGAAGACAAATTAATTTTTAAGACGAGAGTATAAAAACTAGGGCAGGCCCTAATAATGATAAACGAGGCAGCTGGAAATTGGAATTCACGCGGACCACAGACGAGAGATTAAAATGTTTTGTTTTCCTTTTTGCTTCGGAGACCGAGACTAGCGGTGAGCCACAGAGACTTTTTAAAGCAAGGAACACTGAAAGAATGTAGGATACAACGCAATTTATAAAGACCTGAAACGAGGTCACATCCATATTTAGGCCTAATATCCTGCACGTATTATTCATTTGAAGACAGCTGGGGAAAAATGACACTGGGATATTGTTGAATCTTGTATTGACAGCAATATTGTACATAGAATAAAATTAATTTTAAATTTAGTAAATCTTCTTGATAAGTATTGCACACAATGAATTTCGGTGCTCTTGGGATTCAATTGAAAGCCCCCTAACATATTTTGTTGTTTGTTATTAGTAGCTGAGCCAATATTTAACTTTCCTCAAGGAATTAATTTGCAATAACAGGAGAGACAAGTGCCTTTGTAATTAGATTACTGTGCCCTTGACTGCAGTGTTGCTTGGTATGTTTACGAATTTATTTTTTCTGAGTAACCTTGGCTGTGCAACCCTTGACATTAATTTTCCAGGCCTCAACCAGGTCATTCACAACATTTCATTTGAATATTTAAAAATATTCAGCACGTGTATTTTTAAAATAAGTATTCAAAAGTATACGTATTTATTTTTAAATTTAACCTTCCAAATTAATGGCACAAAATAATTACTAAAAGCAAAAAACTGACAACCACTTTTTTCACTATATAATTCATTATGCATTTCAGTAAAAATGAACAGTGACAGAAACTCCCCATTATGAGCTATAGAAAAGCAAGCCTTTGTCAATAAATGTACCACAGAAACCAATAAAGCAGCAAAAGTCAACTGTTCATCACTGGGCTAGAGGAATACTTATGTAACGTTATGGTACTTATGTTATGTAACACACACACACAAGCATACACATATGTCTATATATATATATGCTATAATTTGAATGTAAATTTTGAATGCATTTTTTCACTTTTCACAAATGTAAGTCATCCACATTTGTGTCCTTAATATACAACAATTTTGCACCTCTGGAGTGCTTATAAAGCATAATTATTTGTTGCAAACCTAAATAAACATTATCGACAATGTGTTCTGTGGTTTTTTCTTTTTCTTCTTAATTTAGTGGTAAATTTAATCCCAGTACTTAACATTAAGAATGAAAAAGGAGAATGAAGAAGGAAAAAATGGATAAAACAAATTATATCATCAACTGAAAGTTCTGGTGTATTCAGATAAGAAAGTATATGAATACTGCAAAACAATATACTTCTCCAAGATTGCTCATTCTTTGGGTTATCTTGGTTACACAAGTCTACCAAAGGTGTATTATTTTTCATTTCTGGAACATAACTGACAGGACAGTGACATACAATCAAATCAGAATGCAAAATTGTTTTTTTCAGTTTGTTTGGTAACAAAAGTTGTTTTAGATCAAAAGGTTCATCGCCTTGAATATTGCTAAAAAATATATTATTAAAGCAATATAATGTCTCCAGCTCACACACCCAAAAGTGTTGGTTAAGGCTTAAACAATCTGCTGTTTAAATATATACATACTTTCTTAAAACAGAGATTGACACTTTCATTCTGTTAAAAGCGTTCACGAAGGAAGGGGCGCCATCGCTGTCAGCACGGGTCCGAGCGCTAACGGGCGCGCACGTGAGTCTCACACACCAACCGCATGCAGCAACCGCACGCCGTTCACTTCTCACACCGGCGAAATAAGCCGTTGAAGAAGGCTGAGCACATTCAAATGAGCCCTTTTCTTCGCCTCCTTCACACTCCTGGCTACCTGCTACGGCGGTGGGGGGGGCGGGGGGAAACGGCGAGGTTGCCATGGCGATGAGCGGGCCCGGCCAATGCGGTGGAATGGGGGCCTCTGTTTGAAGTGGCTAGCCCTTTTCACAGAGCTTTGATCAAGAAAATGTTTGTAGTGGGGGCAAACCTCAAGAACAAACAGGACTTCTGAGAGATTAGTTATCTGCGGAATATAGCCCTGTCTGGAAGGCAGCTTTTAAAACCCACGGCCAGCAGCTCCTCCGCTGATAACCACTCCCCTTTTTATGCAGATTAAGGCAGGCAGGAGGACGGAGAAATGGCGAGAGCAGCTGTGCCAGGAAAGCACTGGCTGGAGGACTCCTCAGCTGCCTGGCTGGCTGTTCGACCAGCATTGTGAACGACACAAAATTACAGAGAGGTTTCTGTCACAACACAGGAAATATCTGTAAAAACAGTATATCTGAGTATAGGAATTTAACCAACGAGTGATGTAGGGATTTTAAAGTGGGTGTTTTAGGGGCATGTTGAAGGTGAAGTATGGCTCCATGGAAAGGGCTCTTCTGATGTGTTAGGTAGAAATGGTGAGGTTTTCAGTCCTTTCACGGGCACACCTCCACAGCTCCACAGATATCGGCCGCACCTCTGTCTCCACAGCCACACTTTAACGTGTCATTACATTCGGCAGGAGAGGAGGTGAGGCTCATTAACAGAAAAAATGATTTGCCAGGAGTTCCACCTCTGTGACACAGGAGTGAGAGGCAGGGTATTTTAACAAGCGAACGTGACCTTGGTAAACGGTCTGTCGGGCACACGACTGATTAAAGAATCCATTTTGCGAAGCAGAGGAATACGAGGCACAGAATGCACACGCATATCTGCATGTCCTGCTGCTTCCATTATTATTCCCATATGATTCCGGACCATCCGGCTCTGCCAGGATGGTCGTTTCAAAACCCTAACTACACCGGGTGATGGAGCACAGTATCCTTTCCGGTCGGATCAATCTTCCGTTTTCTCCCGGTAAGGACGGACATTCCTCCAGCTTAACGTCGTGACAGGTGCTGCCTTTTGTGCGGGGGGTGGGTGGAGGGGTGGTGGGGGGGTCGGACGCGGACCCAAAGCTATTAGGGCTCGCTCGGGGCGGCTCGAGTGCTTTAGCGGAGTGGGTGTGACACGCCTGGCGGTCCCCCGGCCCCCCGAGCTCCTCCATCACCGCCTGCCAGAGAGCGCCGGGGCCGGGGGCCAGGCCCGGGGTACTCTGATTCAGACAAATGCTCGCCCGCGCCCAACCGGCGCTGTCCCCCCCCAAGCCTGGGCTTAACACACTTTACCGTGCGGCCGCATCGCTCACTCCGAGGTGCGGCGCGCCGCGCGAAAGGTCAAACATTCCCCCGCCCGGCTCTGTCCACTCCAGCGGCCCCCGCGAGCGGCCCGCTTCACCCGCGGAGGTCGTCGCCATGGCTGGCGCCGCAGACCGAAATATCACAGAGAACCTTGACGACCGCACAAAAAAAAAAAAAAACCCTGGACTCAGAAGGAAAAAGGGAATCCAACAGAGGACGCGCAATCCACACAGGATTTTTATTACAAATGCTCGGCTATCGGCATTATTATTATTATACGTATTTAGTCTTGAAAGCTGGAGAAGATCATTTGCCAATTTATCTGCATAATTGTTTTTGGGTGACACGCTGATTTACTTTGCATCCCTGTCAATCACTGGACCATTACAGACCAGATCCCAGAATGCAATTAGTTTCCTCCCTCCCTCCCTCTGTTTCTATCAGGTCTGAGCCGCCGCAATTTGAATATCTAAAGCCCGGAGTGTGCCAAGTCCCGCAGAATGGCACAGAACAGGGCTCCTTGCATAGCGGGAGCATCAGATAGGCTAATGCATTATTAATGGCTAAAATATCTCTCTGTTTAATATAATCACCCCAGTCTCGGACACGCTCTACTTACAACAAAACCAACATCTTCTGCAGCCAGCCGTGGCTGCTCCGCAGTGTGAATGCCACATTCATCATATTCTCCAGCTATCTTGTGACAAAAAAAAAAACAACAAAAAAAAAAACTAAACTAAAGAACGGTTCCCTTTCCAGAGCACACAGATGTGTCTTCGGTAGCTGGCTGTGTGAAATTGGGGATGATTAGATGGAAGGGATGGAAGAAAGACTTCCAAAAAACTGGCACCTCGTTTGCTATCTGAGATATTTAAAATCTATGATGAACCTACTTATTATGTCTGATTAGAAATCCACAGAGCAGAATGCGGATGGAGCAGCCATTTAAAAGACATTGAAGTTCTCTCTTAGGGAACTTTCACAGCAGAACCTGTGCATCCTTTCCTCACTAACGCTGGGCCAGGGCTGCAGGCCTTCACTGTAGGCCGCACACGCAGACTTCACAGACAAACTCGCTGGACGTTTTGTGAAGCCCACCCCGTAGCCCTTCACCATAGGCCGCACGCGCAAACTTCACAGACAAACTCGCTGGACGTTTCGCAAGTTTCGAAGTTTCGAAGCCCACACCACGGCAAGGTGTCCCTCTGGAGCCCCCCTCCCCCCTCCCCCACCCCCGGTGAGAAGTTAACGGGGGAGATTAAAAGGGAAAAGAAAAACAGTGATGAAATATTAATTGTCGGCGCAGTGCGCCAGTGAGAGCGGGCCAGGCCCGGTCCCACAGGAAGGCCTGTCAGGAGAGGAGAGAGACAGGCAGGAGACGCCCGTGACCTTTTCTGTCAGACGGGGGGACGATGGCACGCGCCCCCCCCCCCCCCCCCCCCTCCTGACACCCTGCCTCCCGTGGTCCCCCCGGTGGGAAACGGTACGCTGACACACAGCAGCCTCAGATCCGCGCTGGAGCTCTGCCATGCTACGGCAAGCTACGGTCTGGCTCACAGGAGCTCCGGATCTGGGTAACCTCCACCGGCACTCCGCGGCAGGGCCCGGGACAGCCATATGGGCCACAACCACCGCACATTTAGCCAAAGCGTTCCGGGAAAATCTTCTCTTTCGGTTCCAAACCCGCCAGCACATTTACGACATTGAAAATAGGCTCACAAATTCAATTATACATAATGTACAGTATATAGAGCAAAAATGACATCTGATATGGGATGAAACCAATACAGAAATATGCCCGTACGCAGTATGTATATATCTGTATAATGTTCAAGCACTTACTAGCTCGCATTATGTTGTTCTCTGTAAAATACTAGCCAATTCTGTATTTCTTACATGGTACAAAAACTGTTATTCAGAATTGATGGATTTATTTAAACATTCTCAATAAAGTTAATAAATTAAATAGATGGATAGTTTATTGCTGAACCAAATATTTACTCTAACATCAAAATGGATATGCTCTCGAAAGAAATAAAAGCAATGTTTTCATTTACTCTTGGAAGAGCTGACTACAGCCACTGTGAATTTTCGAGTCTAAGAACTGAAGAAATGTTGATATGGAAATTGCATGAAAATGGGAAAAAATGATCTATGGCACAATAAGATGCTATCATGCAAAGAACTGTTTACTCTGCAAAATGCATTCACTTTCCCATTTCCTTTTCGGAGTGAATAAATGCAGTATTGGGCGCAACTTAATTCGCCACGCAGACACACTTGTAGGTCTATCGGGACATGTCACTCCACGATTCACGTCATTTTTTGGTTTGATAGATTTGCCTGAACTGCCTTCCATGTGTGGGTGCAGATTTAATCCATATCAAGCAAACATTCGCCATTCCGTTCTGGCGTTAATAAATCTTTATGACTGTGGGGGAAAAAAAAAAAAAACTTGATGAATAGCGGAACTAAGACATTATGATACAGTAAGATATAATTTGTTCCACCGAAAATGAAAACGTGTTAATTGTACATGTTAACTGCTTTTTTAAAAAAAAAAAAAAACTGTTAAAGCTGGACTTTGGACAGAACTTTGTTCTGCTTTTGTTCAGCTAGTGTGAGTACTTTTGCTTAAAAGGACATTGTTTTCAATGTCTTTGACAACATTTTCAGTGTCTGATAAATCTGTTGAGAAAAACTGTAAAAGCGTAATAAACGGACCGTAAATGTTTCAGACATTGGTGAGTGAGGTCAAAACATTTTTAAGGCCAATCATCCACCCAGTCTGAAGGGGTGAAGAAACAGTCATCAGCCACGTCAACTCCACCTACAAAATACAGCGCAGTCTACACTGGTGGAATGAGATATGAGGTACGGCCGGAATCGGCAGCCTTAAAGAAAAGATGAGATATCAGGATCTCAGACAACCAGCCGCACGTACAATTAATAAAACTGCTGCTCGGGTAAAGGAAGTAGCATTGTTCTGACTGCATCTCTCTCTTTGGGTCTCTCTTTCTCTCTCTCTCCTGGCACAAACACAGGGAAACAATCACACACACACGCATACACGCACACACACGGACACACGGATCTGGAAGACACAGCTCGCGGCACCTAACACTTCTTATTAATTATGCCCTCAAACACACCGATGGAGAGGCAATGGCACAGATAGCTCTTTAAGTGTAGACCCGTCACAGTATAACGCTATTTTCCTAAGTCTAACAAATTAAGTCCTGGCACTTGAAACTCTCCTTGGGCTAAAGAAGAAATAATGTGTCAAATCCAATCGCCCGTTCCTCTCTTTGTGTTGTCACACAGCTGCATCCCTACCCCGCCCCCCCGCCCCCACCACCACCACCACCACCCCACCCCCTCTTCTCATATAAAGGAACAACAACAAAATAAGAAATGCTAAATGCATGACAGCCCCCCTCAGCTTGTATTAACCTCTGGTGAAAGCCTCTCGTGCCAGAGACGGCCCAACACCTTGCTGTGTGCAGGTGCAGGGCTGCTGGCTAGCTGTCGAGATTGGTTTTCACCACCTCCGCTGAGCCGCTCCCTCTCTCAGCGTGACTCTGTCAGGCCACTGTCGGAGGGGACTGTAATGCTATACAGCGGTCTGCCAGCGATCTGCGGCAGCAGTGTCTGGGGCACAGGGCACAGAACCGCAGGGAAAGGCCTGGGGGTGCTGGTCATCTGCCCAGGGGAAGAGGGACGCTCGGTGGACGCTGACCCGTGTGTGCGTGAGGGTCTCTCATGGAGCAAACGCCCTGGAGAAAAGCAAAAACACTTATAACAGGATGCAAGACTTGAGAAGATGCATCCTGTAATCGCAGCTCTGCTTTTGTTATGTTCCGGCCACTGTAACTTGATTTTGGAGGATGCTGGGAAGACGGTGGCTGTGGTGGGGGGGGGGGGGGTGGGTGGGAAGAGAGAGAGAGAGAAAGGGAGGGAGAGAGAGGGGGGAAAGAGAGAGAGGGAGAAAGAGAGAGAGAGAGGAAGAGGACAGAGAGAGAGGGGGAGAGGGAGAGAGAGAGAGAGGGAGAGTGGGAGAGAGGGAGAGAGAGACAGAGAGAGGGGGAGAGGGGAGAGAGAGAGAGAGTGAGAGAGAGAGGGCACTGAGGGGAGACAGACGAGCGTGGAGCTGACAGCACAGAGCCTGTCCCAGCCTGAGAACGCAGAGCAGAGCTGACAGCAGCTGGCCGCGGCGGCGGCTCACAGACAGACAGCCAGGCGGCCGGGCGGCCAGCAGGACCTTACAGCGCACGCGGCGCTGGGGGACGGGAGCAGCCGGCTCTGGCGAAGCCCCTCCACTGGCATCCATCTCACGCAGAGCCACCTCGCAGCGAGGGCACCATCTGACGGGACCCGTCAACACTCCCCCCCCCCCCCCCAAAAAAGTACCGCTCCAGCCAAGCCGCTGGACGCTGCCCCCCCCCCCCACACCCCCCCCTTACACACTCTGCCAGGAGCCTTCTGGCACTCACCAGGACACTCTGCAATCCCAGAGCCCCCCTCAGCCAGGATTAGGAGTGGGATAAGAGGAGAACAGCACCCCCATTCACAACTCCGGGGCCCCCAGCAGCTCCCTACGCATGGAACACTGACAACACTTATTTGGAACTCTTTCGGACAAGAAGCCTCTGTGCCCCCCCCCCGCCCCCCCCTAACCCCTACCCCTTGACCCCCCCCTTCATCAAGGCAAAGTGCCATCTGGGACTGGCAAGTGAGAGGGCAGGGCTGTCGGCTCCCGGGCCTGGCCACAGAGGTGCTGTTTGTGTGGCCCCGGGTCATCTGACAGGCCCCTGACTCTCTAATTAAGGTGAAGGCTGAAAAGACGCCCGGTGAGGGCAGGAGGTTAATGCCACTTATCCCCCTCCTCTCTCTCGCTCTCCCTCTCCCTCTCTCTCTGGATCAGGGCTGACAGCTCGGGGAAGAGCGTCAGTCACACGGCCTCCTGGGTGCCGGGAAGTGCAAAGCATTTGTCTTCCTTTTATTGGACTCTGAGTGCGAGGGCCAGGAATCCACACAGCAGCTCAGGCTGGTTCTTCCATCTGGCTGATGGTCCTCACAGAAACACCTTTCTGTCATTTCACCATTACACTGGCACTAGTTTGGGTCTAACAGAGGCAAATGGGGGTGGCACTACAGGCACAGGGAAAACATGTCTTAACCTTTATTAACTTCCTGATCCAGAGACCAAGGGTACAGTTGTTAGTGTCAGATCCAGAATGGCAGACAAACTAACACAAAAGCAGGTGCAGAAGCGAGGCAACATGGCCGCCGGGCTGCGGTACAGCTTGCAGCTGAACTCGGAGACCGGGCTGGGAGTCAGAGCCGAGCGGAACGCCCCCCTCTTTTAGATCCCCGGTCTGGGAACACGCACGGCCATCAATCGCCTGGGCCGGGCGCGCTGATGGATAACTCCCCTCCCCTCCTGGCCTTTAGCGTCCCCTCCTCCCGCCCCTGCACGACAGCACTTTCCCTCTCCTCCCCCGAGAGAATATTTATCAGCGCGGAAACGCAAGTGGCCAGTCAAGCGCTTTTTCTCCCCCCCCCCATCCCCTCCCCTTCCCGCACCCCACACCCCCTTCAAACTTTCTCTGGCTGCGACAAATAGCATTATCCTAAAGTCATTTGTGAGTGGCACTCGAGCTGGGAAAGTGCTGAGGTGTCGCAGGGCGTGCGGTAATCCATCAGCCTCCCCCGGCTCTCAGCAGACAGCGGGGGCATTTCCTACGGCCATACTGATCTGAGCTGAGCTGAGCTGGGCTGGGCTGAGCTGAGCTGAGCTGTGCTGAGCTGAGCTGAGCTGAGCTGAGCTGAGCTGAGCTGTGCTGAGCTAAGCTGTGCTGAGATGAGCTGTAGTGAGCTGAGCTAAGCTGTGCTGAGATGAGCTGAGCTGTAGTGAGCAGAGCTGAGCTAAGCTGTGCTGAGATGAGCTGAGCTGTAGTGAGCAGAGCTGAGCTGAGCTGAGCTGTGCTGGGCTGTGTTGAGCTGTGTTGAGCTGAGCTGAGCTGTAGTGAGCTATGCTGTGTTGAGCTAAACTGAGCTGAGCTGTAGTGAGCTATGCTATGCTGAGATGAGCTGTGCTGAGCTGAGCTGAGATAAGCTAAGCTGAGCTGTAGTGAGCTGAGCTGAGCTGAGCTGTAGTGAGCTGAGCTGAAGCTGAGCTAAGATGAGCTGAGCTGAGCTGAGCTGTAGTGAGCTGAGCTGTGCTGCAGTTCCAGCGCACACAGGTATCAGTGATTTAATGGCTCTGGTCGTAATATCAGCAGTCCAGCTGCAGCAGCACTTCATGGCTCGGACAGGAACACGGACGTGTGGAGTCCATGCCCTGCTGTGACCACAGCGATGCAACAGCCAGGAGCTCTACAGTCATGACCAAACAAAATGTTTAAGAGGCTCGTGGGCAACACTACTGCCGAGAAAGTGGAAACGAAGAGACCAGAGTGGCTGCTCACAGAGTCCAGCACTCGTATCTCTTTCCCAGGGAGCGCACAGACCATACCCCGGGTGGGAGACAAAACCGGATGATTTCTACAGCGTGGACCCGAACTGGGTTCCACACACTAAAGTTTTCAGCCTCAGCCAGGCCCACTGAAGCAGAAAAGGGAAGTCCCTCACTTGCCCCCCTATATCCTTTCCTCTGACTCACCGTGTGCCTGCATCTCCAAAAACACTCCGTATCCTTGAGTGGCACATCATAGCTAAACCTTGTTGGACCTCCAGGCCCTGTTTCGAGACTGACACTCCACAGCCCTCGCCCTGCTGGGACTTCTTGTGTGACTCTCTGTGAGCTCCCAGCAGACTCTCAGCAGACATATACAGTAACGGGGCTTCTGAAATTTTAATACTAATACTCAGCTGTCAGAAAAGAGCGACCGTGTGGGTGGTGGGGGTGGGGGGTGGGGGGAGGGGGGGGGCAGTTCAGAATGGAATAATTTATCCGGCCTAATTAATTATTCACAGTCACAGGGGAGATGTTAGCTCCGTGCAAAACTCCCAACTTTGTAGCCCACTTGAAAAGGGGAGAAGGACAAAGATAACTCACAGAAGCCTCTTTCAAACAGGCTGCCCGCTGCTGCTCATTTGAAGTCCCTTTTCTGCCGCTTGATTCGCCATGCGTGCGTGCTTAACTTGCGGCACATTACCATTTAAATAAAAAAGGCGGCCCAGTAACTGCTGCAGAAAATTTAAAAGAAAAAATAATTTGTTTTCCCTTTTCTTCTCACCACCTCCTCAACATGTTTTTTTTTGTTTGTTTTTGATGAGAAAAACAGTTGATGTTAGTGTAGGCACCAGCATAGAAATAAATCAGAAATGAATTTGGAATCTCTAATTAAAAGTAAAATCTAATCTTTCCTCACAGATAAAGCGGCAAGTGACTTTGAATGCAAAGTGCGCACTTTACATACCTTTATTTTGTCTCATATACACTAGATTTTGGTAGCCATTACATATTTATGTCTTGGCTTTCAAGCCAACAGTCTGGATATTAAGGGTAAGATAAACAACAAATAGCAGATTGAATTTTAAAGGTTGTCTGTATAAAACATTAAAGACAGCAATTTGCGCCGTGGATGCGAGGGAACGAACCTGGAAACACTGATGTTCAAAGAGTGAGCAACATTGCGGCAATGCACAGAACATCCAAGCACATGGATGGAATTTAAAGGGCATTAATCATTAAAAAATATTCCATTACATATTTAAAAAATATTTAGTCGGAACACCATAATAATAGCATCCAAAATGACCTGTTTCTCCTATTGCAATGAGGATTACTCAGTGTCCGTGGAGAGGATTGAGGACCTACCCACAACAGAAGTTCCCAATAGTTGGCTCATTATTGAACTGAAATATACAATTACTTCTCAACTTAATATTGGAACAGTACACCCAGAATGTGAACCCACCATTACCCAGGTGAGTTACACACAAGTGAAACTGTCTCAGAATCTGATGAACACTGTCTCTGATTCCAGATCTGTAGATGTGATCTGTAGAAAGCAAACTCGGGGGAGCCTCTACATAAGTGTATACGGTACATCATATAAAACATTTTTTCCTGCATCTAATTGCCAGTTGCTGTTCATGTGTGTCCTACTTTCCCCAGGATTCAGAACATGGGCTTGAAAGTTATGAATAACTCTGTAAATCCCTTTCATTAAAGCCCTAAGCATTTTATAGTGGTATATCATGTATATTGCACATAACATATAATCCTGCCAATTGAGATGGGAAGACAAGAGCACCCTCATCTGATCACATTTTCTCATCGAATTTGACAGTTAGCGTGCTTGCTAGTTAGCTATTATGCGCGTGTTTGTAGCTTCCAGTTGTCTATATCACATGATAAACTGAAGACAAACGTGTGGTATTTTACTCAATAAACATCATATACCCCACAATTAGAACATTGGTGGCCCCTAGGAGTGGTAAGTGCATAAGTGTAAGAGTGAGAATAAATCACTGTGAAGAGAAAAATAGACAGTAAGGCCGATCTCTATTGGGATTCAACAAGCAATCTCTATGCCCTCCAGCAACTTCCAGCTAGAGTCACATGATATGCAATTGAGAAACAACTGAGAAACTCCTGATATGCCACAGCTTCTCCTACCTGACCGTTTCAACGACCCAAATCTTTGCCAAGAGCCTGAAAGGGCGGTCAGTCCCATCTAAAGCAGCCCTAGATCTGGCTCTTTCACAGTCCAGTGGTGCCAATGTCCACCGAGTCACTTCTCTGCAGCTCCTTATATCTCCATACCGATAAAGCTGCTCGACATTTGTGTGAATCCTTTAAATTCCCCTGCTTTTCTCTCCTTTTCCCCTTCAGCTAGTCTGCAGTTAAGAGCTAAATATGTACACAGTGATATAATCTCTGCTCCAGCAAAATAACAAACAATGGGAAAGAGTGCTGAATCGGGTGTTTTCAATTTAGGAAGTATGCATTATTTACCGTGCCATTATTCCATTCAATTTGAGACGAGGCTTCAGTCTTAATTTTGCTATAATCAAAGTCGATGAATATTTAATCAGCATTGCTGCCAGAAACTCAGTAATGCTATTAACATAATGCCTTCACAACACTGCAGACGTCCTCAGGAAAGAGAGATCCCGTGTGTGTGTTTGCATTAATACACAGACACCCCGCGTTGGTGTCTGTGTGCTGGAGTAACACACATGCTCTCGCCCTCTCACCCATCACAGGAGCTTGTCCAATGACAGCTCACACTCTTTAGAGTCAGAAAGCTTTGAGGGTTCAGTTCACTCTTTATGAACCCCTTTATGATGGCTGTAGAATTACGATTTGCCTTCAAGCTGCCCAGCCCAAACCATGAAAAACAGACCCAGACCAAGGGGTGTCCATATACCTTTGGTCATGTAGTGCATTTCATAATGTACCTTGATTAATCAGTAGGTTTATATCATACAATTCAGTCAGATTCAGCCTATTTGGTTTTTTTCCGGTTATGGAGTGCGGATTCCATCATGATGCTCACGGATTAAACTGGTGAGCACAGTGCAGAGGTACCAAATTCCGTGTTCCTCAAAAAACATCAAGTAAATGTATGCATAAACGATTTATCCAAACGTGATCCATGTAATGGGCTTATGGCTTTATAACTCTGCATAATGCACAATAATGCATTGTAAAAAGCTGCAAAAGTAGCTTTTATGACATCTAAACATAACGTGTAAATGGGAATGGGTGGAGGTGAATTAAAGACACAGCGTGTAAGGATCGTGGCCCTTATTTCAACATTTGTGGCACAAGTTGCATTCTGTTATTTTCATTGCAGTTACAAATCATGCATGTTCCTTCTGCAGTTTGATAGCCAGAAATTGAGTTCAAATCTATTATGTGAGCAGTCCTTTTTAAATGCGTTACGAGGCAATTGGCACTGTCTGATGCAATCCATAAATTACTGCTAAAGCTGCATTAAAATGCATTATGTTTGATTAATGCATTCCACTGAGGAATTAATAACCTGCAGACCAAAATCCACCTGATGTTAATTGTTATTAATTAAACAACTTATAATAACAGAGAGAAAGAGAGAGAGAGAGAGAGAGAGAGAGAGAGGGAGAGAGGGAGAGAGAGAGAGAGAGAGAGGGAGAGGACAGAGAGAGAGAGAGAGAGAGAGATAGACAGAGCGAGAGAGAGGGAGGGAGAGAGAGTGAGAGTGAGAGAGAGAGAGCGAGAGGGAGAGGACAGAGAGAGAGAGAGATAGACAGAGCGAGAGAGAGTGAGTGAGAGAGAGAGAGAGAGAGAGAGAGAGAGAGAGAGAGAGAGAGAGAGAGATACGCAGGCAGGAATATTAAGCAGCTGCTAATATAATATTAGCGTCGTGGCAGAGTGGACCGGTGACAATGACATTGGCCATCAGTGTCAGCCCCCTTTTGTGGTGCTTCAGCATTAAGTGCTTCATTTGTACAGTAATTAGCTTAAATGGCCTAAGAATGAAAAATTCATGATCGCTTTGGATTTTTTTTTTTTAATTGAGGGAGCATTCTGCATTAATTGAAATAATTTGGAAAGCTGTCTGCCCGAGAGAAGAAGAGGAAATTCAAAGGGCAGAGTCTGTCAGCCACCTACATAATTTCCTTTCCAATAGGATCTTGAGCCTGGAATTGCGTGAGAGTGACACTCCACTTATATGTTCTAAGACTGAATGTGTATGCATTTAGCTTATTTCCATTTTTTTGGGGGGGGGGGGGGTGTTCAAGGCTTTCTCCACGACATTCCATTTGATATTTCCATGATATAACAATGTGTTAAATTCACTTTTTACACAGAAAGAACACCATTAAAACAATCGACATCGATTACAGACGAGTGCCCACCATCACACAAGACACAGGTCCCAATCACATCCCATAATACCACCCCTGAGGATGAGAAATATCAGATAAAAATTAAAATATCAACTGATTTTGAGTGTGAGGCCTGGTTATTTGATTGACATGCTTAACCATGTGAATTAATGACTATTGAAACCAAAGGCTGAATTCATTATAACTTCCTCATTGTCTTTTAACCCTCCAGTCTATTTTCCAACATGAAAAATGAAGCCGTACAAAAGGAAATGAGAAAGAACAAAAAGACCATTCTGTGATACAAGCCCTCCTTCTGAAAGTATCTAGGGAAACTTCTTCACAAATATATAAAACAAAGTGTAAAGCAACAAGCAACATCATGATACATAAAACCAGTAATTTACTCTATGCAGTTTCCATAGCCAGGCTTATAACTACTGCTGCACCATTTGAGAAAAACTAGTCAGTCATAGTTCACTTATACTTATAAATTGTATCTTTCACACAGGATTATGCATCTTAAAAACCTTTTTTCATTGTGTGTAAGTACAGATATGAACATATTTTAGATTTAAATATTAAATCAACCATATAAACTTGTTGGACAAATGGATGCATGGAAATCATGTGACACCAAGAGTGTGAAACAGGGCCCGAATCTGAGGAGTACTCCTCTGCTCCACCCGAAACCCCCCCCTCTGAGCCCGTCTCCAATAACACCGTGTCATGAGCACGGCCTTCACGCGCGGAGTTCTAAACCCGACGCTTGAGGCGCTGTTTATTTCGGCACGCTTCCTGTTTCGCCCCGTGTCCGCAGTTCCCCTCCGCCCCCGACTACGCTACGCTACGCCCCGGAGTCCTTGTGATCGAGCCCCCGGTCCCAGGAAGGGACGGGCATCGGGCGGGAGCCTGCGCTGGAGGAGAGGGCCGGGTCCTCTCCGACGGCACGTCACCGCGGGTCTGACGGACGTCAGCTCGGGAGCGGGGGCTGATTGCGGCGGCGCGTGTCAGAGCCGACGCGGCCCTCCCGCGCGTCGCCGCCGTCAGCCCGGGCGTCCGAGAGAGAGCGAGGCGGCGTCCGGGGGTCACCGCGCTTTTTAACGACGTGACAGCGAGCGCACAATTAGAGCTGCCGTTTGCCCCTCTCTGCCCCCGCGCCGCTTTCTCCTTCCCGCCGTCCCGCCGCGGGCATAACTGACAAGTCGCGGCGGCCGGAGTCTCCGAGCCCAGCTCTGGCGGTTTAACGGGAGCGGAGGGGGAACGGAGAACGGACACCAAAAACCTGGCCCCGGGTAATGATGGTGGGGGACACTTCAGGCCCTAATGATCTGGAGCTGGAGGTTAATTCAGGCACCGAGCTGGGAGGACCCTGCGCGTTTACGGTCTGCCCGAAGGCTGGCAGTGCACTGCAGGGCTGGATGGGATTAAAGAACCAAACATATTGCCTGTCCCAGTCTGGGAGGCCATCTCTGACACGCAGGACACTAACCAACCGAACACTGTGCAGCAGTGTCAGTCCGGCCTGTGCAGCACTATGGGAAATGACATTAGCTACAGCGGCAAGCTTTCTCCACTGCAGCACCTTCCGAAACACCATTTCTCCATTTTAAATATACGAGAAAAATTCCAGCTGACGTTGGCTGTGACAGAGCCAGCAACCAACTCGTTTGATAATAGCAATTAGTGATCAATTTTTAGCTCAGACCATCATGTTTCTAAGCACCAGTATTTGAACAAAAAAAAGAATATATGAATTATAAAAAACTTCAAAGAAGTATTATTTCAGTAATCAAACCACTAAAGGGACCTGGCCAGCATGATACCATGACTCAAAGAAGCAGTCATCAGCATAATTTAAAAAGCTCTGCAAACCACACTCACAGTGGCACATATATGTGCTAGTGCAATGTGTGAAAAACATAGCGTTACTCATCATGGAAATATCCACAACAGCAATACAGTTTTCTTGATTTGAATGCATATATGGCAACGCAGTGAATGGATTTGTTAGAGAAGGCTATTTTTAACATGTAAAGACATCATTGCTAAATCTACAGTAAATCTCAAAAGAATATTTAACGGTAGATAATTCCAAAACAGACATAAAAAGTTTTTTTTGAACACCATTATAAGGCCATGTTAACGTTCTCCATTTCAAAATTCAAGTTTTCAAGTCAGATATTCAAAAACTGCATAATATCTACAAAAAGGGACACAATACACAGCGAAATGTACTCAGACGTTAAAACGATATAATACTCCATCTGATTCCGCTGCAGGGCAGGGGAATAAGGTAATTTTAGGCTAATTCATTGATTTGGTTAAGTGAAAAGACCCTAACTTCAGTCACCACACCGAACCAAGCTCCAGTCATTATAGCTGACCGTACTATTGTTCATGCTGACGCTGATACACACAATCTTGGGTCATTTCGACATTTTTTAAAATTAAATATTGCTTTACATTAACAAAAAAATAAAGACACACACACACACACATATATATATATATATATATTCTTTACTTAAAGCTGCAAGATTTAATAAAAAGAATCTTGAAATTCTTCTGCGAGCGTACACCAAATGTGAATACAGAAGGTTCCCGCATGAAAATATCAAATAAAAGCTATTTTTAATGCACCTGAGGTACGACCATTTTTCCAAACAGCGTACAATTTATACAGCAGCAAGGAACACGGCGTACCAAACGCTTTTTCAGCATCCACCAGACACTTCCCTCCCCCCCACCTATCCATCATTACCACAGTGAATCATCTCATTGTCAATACCGCACCGCCACAGTGAATTACAGGCATGTGGCCGTCGCTAGCGCTAATGACACGGAGCGGTCGCCCTTGGGCTGCGGGGGGAAAAGCAGATGCACGGCGATCTTGCTTAGTTAGGCAGTAATATTACGGAAATGCGGAGCGCGTGGAAGAGGAGCGGAGTGCGTGGAAGAGGAGCGGACTGCGTCGAAGAGGAGCAGAGTGCGTCGAAGAGGAGCAGAGTGCGTCGAAGAGGAGCGGACTGCGTCGAAGAGGAGCGGACGCTTGGCGCTGCCCTGGCCGGCCGCGCGCTGGAACAGGCACCTCTGCTCCGAGGAGCCAGAATTAATACAAGCGCAATTACGCAAACGGGCGGGGCATCGAGCGGCGTCTCCGCCGGAGCGTCTCTCCCGACTCCCACGACTCCGCACCCGCTTCCCCATCAGACCGACGCCGGCTGTCCGTTTCACATTTCGGCGCGGTTTTGACAATGTCGTACGTTATAAAACAGCGTCGCCACACCGGCTTTGTCCGCCGCTCCCGGCCGGTGGGCCGATATGAACTCGCCGCGTTCCCGATAAATCAGCGCGCGCTTATCTCCGACGCCGAGATCCATCTGCCTCTAATCCGCAGCCCGGCCGGGCGGCGCGCGACGCCTCCACATCAAACGCACCTCTGTGCGCCTGTCCCCAGCATCCAAAGTCACTGCCACAGCAGGAGTTTGGGGATGGTGGGGGGAGGGGGGGCGGCAGGGGGACTCGACTGCATCTTTTGTCACAGCGTAAAAAATATGAAGCTAATAAAGGGGGCAGGTCAGACCCACAACTATACTGTAAGCTACCCAGCTCATAGTGCAGACAAAGTCTACTTGCATTAAGAGTGTGAAGGTAGGGGGAATGGAGCATACCTACATCAGCTTGTCTGCTTTCCTGACTGCAGATGGAAGGAAAACACTGCATGCAGCAAAACACCTTGTGTTCGGAAATGTAAATATGAGTCTGGTATTATAAAAAAGTGCCACCATTTGCAAAAGCAACGACTTGTTATAGACCGAACGCACATCTGGCTTCACAGTGCTGTTGATGAACGTTTTTTTTTTTTTTTTTTGAGAACAGCGAGGTCCTCGCAGCTGAATCTGAGAAAAGGTGGAACTAAAATAAAAGGTGCAAGTCATTAAAAATGAGGACACAAATACGACACGCAGCCAAGCCATCAAGGCTTCTTTTCTTAGAATAAAAGTCTGCATTTATTCTTTAGATCTGTACATTTAACAGGAGTACCTGGACTGCAGCAAACACACAGAAAATGATGCTAAGAGGCAAATTCAGTCACACAGCAGAACTGTGACAATTGCCAGGACAGTTTTCTTCTTTCAATAAGATTGCTCCAGGTAAGTGCCAAACAGATAGACTGGCTCAGTGTCTCCTGCCATATCCTGCTGGTTCCTGGGACACCACGTATCTCCCGTTTTAACCCAAACCAGAACAAGGCCCCAATAATGAGATGGAGAACTCTCCATCCTCTGCTTCATTCTGAAGCCTTCTCTGGACCACAGCATTCACAGGAATGACCTGAGAAAATAGTTCATCCCTGTGACCCCATGCGTCCATCCAATCACCATTTGACATTGGGAACCACACTTCAAAACATTTTTCACCAATGGATCTCTTAAAATGTATATATATACATATATATATATATATATTTCTTAA
This sequence comes from Anguilla anguilla, assembly GCF_013347855.1. Classification (NCBI taxonomy): domain Eukaryota; kingdom Metazoa; phylum Chordata; class Actinopteri; order Anguilliformes; family Anguillidae; genus Anguilla; species Anguilla anguilla. The sequence continues at coordinate 56,241,956 of NC_049204.1, read as the reverse complement.
ATATAAATTTAGATTAAACTGGTCAGCAGCAGGAAAAATAAAACGGATGTAAAAGTTCAAATAAATGGGAGATAATTTACAATTGGTGATGTAATACTCCAAATAAAAATATAATATAATTTTAGGGGCAAAAGAAAATATTCACGATGCACTCCATATGATTTCCCTTAATCAACAAAGTCCTCATGAACAGACGCTTCTTTTCAGGCATCATAAATGAGAAGACAATTCATTCCCTCAGTCTGAGCCACTTCTCTACTGCATTCACATCTCCCCTCTGTCCAATAGGAGCACAGCTCTGACAGCAGGTCATCACAAATCCATGACCTAACCTCTCAGCAAATTACATACAGGTAATCATGGTAACCGTCTTTCTGTCTAGCATTAACACTGCACTGAACAAATTCAGACAATCAACCGTGCGTGCTGAGGACCGTGTTAATGTACACTGACTGCCCAGAAGGAAATGTGCATTACAGACCAGGCTCAAGTGCAACTGTTAATTTAACTGACAAATGACCGCTGCAGTATGTGGCCATTGTATTCTGATTAATGTGCCTACACTCACAACGTCCATAAAGCTATGAACAATGAACTCTGAAGTCTATCGTACAACAATTTCTCATTATACACTTTGGCTGACATGGTGTGATAAAGGGTTGTCGTACTAAATATTTACCTAATCGAATTAACATTAGCATCTCAACTACACATACGTCAACTAGTGGACTTTTTCCAAGGAAACCATGAAACAATGATCCAACAATAATTGACTGACACGATCCATGGATTTAAGTCCAGATTTCCTTCTAAACGGACAGAAAACAATCAGGCTTGCCTTTTCTGTGGTTACGAATAATGGTGAAAGGCTCCAGCTCAAAATCTGCATTCTACTACGGGCAAAAACCTCATCGGATAACATTTTCAGGACAGATCAACTGAACAGCTGAAAGAAAATGAAATTATTGTTAGAAAAAGCTAGCACCACTGGAGGTAAGAGATACAGTGTCACCACATTTGCTCATAGCACCATCAACAACTTAAAAAAATAAAATAAAAAATTGGTAATGACCAGAGCTAGTTATATCTATTAGTTTTTTTTCTAATTGGCTATATTTAGAACATTGATAAAGCAAATGTAGGAAGGAATGACATTACTTAACATCCCTAACAATGGCATCTTTTTCATGAAGTTAAGAAAAATCCTTTCTTATGTTAGCTTGAAGTTGCCTATGTACATGCTACTGGTTCCTCAGTGTTAAGGAGCACTAACGTTTCTAATCGTTTCATAAGCTTTTAAAATGTATGCACATACAAGTAGAGCAATGAGGTAGGATGGTGAAGCTAAAGTTTTCACTTGTTGATAACATATGTAAAACTGCAAATGATTTCACAAGATTTGACCAATCTGTCTGCCTTAAAGCAACAAACAGTCTGAGAATAGACACTTTGAGTGTCCTTTCACACTTTACACAAGGTGCATAACATAAAATGGATCTGATTCTCTAAAGCAGTAAGGCAAATGACAACTATACCATACTTGACTAAAATTTTCTGCAGGCGATAAACTGAAGGAAGTGACATCACAGCCTACGTGGGATTTCATGGTAGGAGCACTGGGCAGTTTGCTGTGGCATTGAGACACTTAGACTGGTCCTCAGCTTGTGGTTTGTAGTCTGTAACTGAGCAGTTCTGCAGCTAAGCTGATGAGGTCTAACATCTCGTCATCACAGCTGTATACAAGTATACAAATATATCAAACTGCACATAGAGCAATTCCACTCCTCCCCTTTCATTTTGGCATCAGGAAATAAAGCGAAAAAGTAAACAAGTAAACAAAAACCCAACACCATGATTTAAAGGAAAGCTCCAGGGTCCACACAACAGAAGTGCATTCATGGCTACCATAAACCTTGATGTAGCAGACATATGGTACCACAAACATTACCCTCCAGGGCCCTGTAGATTCCGATGCAAATTATTGCATGATAGCAACCACAACAAAAAACAATTAAAACACAGGAAATATCTTTATCCTCTGTGGCAGCTATAGAGTATTAGATGAACACCCCTGCACTCTGCAGGGGTAATTTTGTGCAAGTTCAATTCCAGCAAATTTACCATTAGTTTTCTCCCAAATGGTGAGTGTCATTATCCCATACTTTGGCTTAGCATCTTTATTTACCTCCATAAAGCACCCTGTTAACAAGAAGCAGTGCACAGTAAAAATACACACTTCAGCAAGGGTGAAAATCTCTGGTCCCACGAGCACCTGGTCAATAAATCACCACAGGTGATTAAAGATGTTACAGTGCGCAGTGGTGATCGGACTTAAAGCGGAATCGCCCATTTCCTCGGGTCTCAATGCTTTGAAAAGGTGCTATCCATGTATCCAGAAGGAACATGCCAAACCCCTGAGGGGTGGAGCTTCTCACCCCAACTCAACGGCCATTACGGGACACAAACTATCCAGTTGCACAAAAGGGATCCAACATTTGTCCACCGTGAAGATCACCAATACTCGGTTCTTCAGAATAGCGTCAATGTTGAAAAGGCTGAGAACATGATTTCCGTTGAGTTATGAAGGTGAAATGACAACTCGCTCTCAGGTTTCAAAGACTTTGTGGGTCTTAAATGTGAATAAAATATCTGGAGTTGCATCCAGTTGGCGAGCCCTGTTAATTACATTAACGTCAAAGCTACTGGAGAAGACCGAGTGTGGAATGAATTAAAAGCACGCTTATGTTCTTCTCGCACGCTGTTCACGTCTTATGACACTCCTCACATACCAGGTACACATGGTTCAAGCGCGCATGTATAGCTACTGCACTGTAAAACAGATTAGAACATTTACTTGAACATAACGGGAGATCCATTTGTGATGAAACAAATGAGTTTCCTTTGGCTTCTCATCTCCCAGTATTCTCACCTATCCGTGACTTTCACTTTAAAGCATCATCCAAACAGCTGGATATACAATTCACATAAAACAATACAATTTAAGCTAAATCACTTGAGTACAACCATAGCATTTTTGTCTGTGTAGTTTGATCGTATTGTTTCCTGTAAGAGGTAAGCTGTGTTCTAAACGTAAAATGGAGGACCTCTATATAGAGGGTCTGTTTGAATAGGTGAAAAATCACAAATTCAATTTGAAAATGTTGCGTAGATGAGACATACTAAATGCAAAAAGTGGTGGTGTTTAAAATGGCAAACAGTCCAGGGATCTCAGAGATCTTAAAGGACTGCGCCTTCAGGAAAGCCATAACTTGGCCACAAATATCAGAAAATGATATGATATACAAAGTTGTGTATTCACCAGATCTCACAAACTGGGTTTAAAACACTGACCTTAGGAGGTGAATGGCTCAATTGAAGTATTCAACCCAGTATATAAGATACCATTCATTCTAGGTACGTAGAGTGTACCTTTAAAGATAGTGAAGAAAACAGAATGGTTTGGACTTATACTTCACAACTGTCCATAAGCACAGGTATAAAGCCCAAGTATAAACAGTATCAATTAAAGTTATGGGTTTCCTTATGTGCTATCGGTTAATTGCCACAATGAAGAAGGGTTACTGTTTTTCTCTCAGTACAGAGACATAATATCTATATTTCTATGCATGAAAAAGCATAAAACCAACAAGGGAGCTATAAAACACAAAATAAAAATAAATGAGCTTAGCAAAGGTGAAATTACAAAAGTTAGCAGTAATACGCAGACCAGGAGCTGAACAAGGTGTGGTGCAACCTGGACTAAAATTCTAAAATGTTCTTGTTTTGAGAGAGGAGAAAAAAAAAAAAAAAGAATGACATACTCCAAAAACAACCTGGAAAAATGATAGCTTAACAGGAGGTGGATCAAATACGAAAACAGAACAAAGGGAAATCTCAAGGAGCGATAGCTTTTCTGCTTGAAGGGCAGGCCTGCAGGTGAATCACAGTTAGAAACATGGTCACAGTTGAGAATTCAATCTGCAGCATTTAGTTCTCTATTGCAGATGGCCACACAAACCTTTTGGGGAAAAAATAAACAGAAAACACTTGAGGAAAGTTCTGATGGCATGTCTCGCTGGAAGTTGTCACTATACCTTATTTCATTCCCACTGGTGAGCCTGACAGAAGAGGTTTGGAGGAGGCCAGGAATTCTGCCGTTTTTTAGGCCTGGAAGGGGGAACAGGGCATCAAAGCCCCACTGGCGTTGACAGCTTTACACGCACTTAAACGCAGAACCCGGAAACACTTGACGTGCAAACACCAAAGTGCAGCTTAAGCAATATCAGCTTACATTACAATCACAGCTTACTTACAGAACAGACAGCGCAACCCTCTGTGATTGTTTTTAAAAAAAAAATAAGGCCCTGCAAAATGTATGCACTACACTATAATACCCTTTCATAACCTACGTCATTAAAAACATGCGCACGCATTTTGGCAACGGAAGTACTGCTTTGTCTTCATGGAAACCGGTGTGACAGGGAGGGAGTAGGTTCACACAATCTTTTTCTTAACTACTGAAATACAATGACATACATAAATGTCAACTGTTGCTTTTATGGCAGTATATGTGTGCATGTTAGGTTTCTCAACCAAATACATGTATATGCCCGGCCACTAATCAGGGAACCTTTTTGAGACATCCTCTACCGGAGGTGTTGGTAGACTTAAAGCTCAGCTGGGGAACAGGTCCCAACCACTCACATCCCTGAAAATAAAGTTTAAAACAACAGTGACAGTATCTTCACTTTGGATGCCATTAACTTGTGGAGGGAACTTTAAGATATCAGTGGTAGAAAAACATGAATACTATTTATCTTTGTTTTTTTTTTTCCAGGTACAATCAACACTGCCATGCTTATAAAAATGGCCCTCGGTATTTTGTCCAGGTCCACAATCGTTAAGTTGCCCACTGTCAGAGATGGCAAAGTCCATCTATGCTTCCTGGTCATTTCTTTACGTATGATAGTTTGCGGTAAAATCATTTTAAAGTCTCAATGTGATATTGCTGTACTTTCCATCTGGCAACGCTACTTAGCGTTGATACCAGTGATGTGGCAGTCAGCTTAAAAAAATCAATATCAACTTGTCATTGCAGAAGTTGAAAGATACGATCAAGAACAGTTGATTTACATCGAATATCTTTGAAAAATTTGTTACATCAACCCTGAGCTAGCCACACAGTTTTATGTATATATGTGCCGTATTAATTCAATTTTACGACTGCCCAGAAAGTGGGCTACGATCCCATTTCATCTAGACACATCCGAACTCGCCGTGTCCCAGTAAACGTGATATGGCAACACCCCATCATCTAGTCATACTACAGGGATCTGGAATATTTTCATCGGTTGGTAGGGAAGGTTTACTAAGATAACTTGCGATCTTGAAAGGTTAGCTGCTTCGCAGTCCCTCAGCTTGCTTCCTGTTGCCAAAATGTGCACGCATCTTTGTTACGTCATTGCCGTTTGCCAACTTTGGAGGGGCCCCCTCATCAACGTCCTGTTGAGGACATAGATGAGCAGAAAAAGGATGTGTTCACAGTTGTATCTAAAAGAAAAAATTCTCATTTTTTCCTCACATTGCTAAATTCACAGTTCGAAACTTGTATGCATCCCTGACTGTACTGAAACGGCAGCATAGACAATCTTACATCAGGACCTACAGCACTCCTACCTTGCATACTGAAATATCTGGGGTATACAGAGGGATTTCTGCATTAAATTATTACAAGAGCAAGTGCTAAGTGCTGCTCTAGAGAAAATAGAGACAAAATACACAAGAGTAAACCAGGGGTGCCTGGTTACAGCCCCATAAAACTAGGACCAATTCCCCCTTACCTAATTAGACTAATGATAATCCCTATTAAAACGAGCATCAATATTCAGGACAACGGGATATCAACAGCAGAGGTTATGGTCTCCAGCCATTAAGACATACAGAGTTAAAACCCCTGTTGAAAAAGTGCGTCTCCAAGTCACTGCGAAAAGTACCAGCCGTACTCAAAACAGACCTCGCACACGGGTGGCACTCTATAAAACTGCATCCTCTAAACGCCGTATACTGTCCAGAGTCAATTCTCTTACCAAGTCTTCCTAAAATTAGAAAACTTTTATCTGAAGGTATATTCTTGCTCTTCTATACAACGCGTTAGGACACGATGCCATGTTCTGACACAGAACAGCTGTTTTTCGGACCACCATATTCTTTCACACCAAGATGGAAAGGATCTTCCCCAACTTACACACACCTGCCCCACCCCCCCCTTCCCATTCCCAGCCCTCACCCCAAAACTTATAAAAAATAAACTCCACTCAATTTCTCATATGACTCATACCGACCGCTGACTACGTTCACGGAGTGGTAAAGCTGTCTGACACGCAGCAGTTTGTTTGAGAAGTCGAAAAGGCCTCATCTGGGCCTTCCAGTGAAAAATCTCAAATGGCAGCAGTGATGATCCTGTCCACCCTCTTCCTTTTTTTGGCAGTCCAAGAAGAGCAGAATGAGCTATGGTGACAACTTTTAATCACTACATGCCATCGTAGCTGAAATTTTCCATCTTGACCGTCTGTCTAATGAGCAGCTTGGACTCCCGCCTCTCCTCGTTCTTGATGGATTTGTTGATATCCATTATCTTTTCACATATGTATTTGTTCACTTTGGACAATCTTTGTGTGATCTCAGCGCTGTCCGCCGTTTCTTGGGATACTCTGTCATACAGACATTCTGGAAAGAAATCAAGACGTAGAATTAGGCTCACTCTTTTTAATCCACATTTCAATGCGTTGCGATTCAATCTAATCCATGGCCAACTTGCATTTGCACCTGCCGGCTATACCATATGAAAATGGAATTAAGATCAAAACGTGTGAAGGTTTTTTGGATTGCCTTGTGTTACCTCTGACGATTTTGAGTTTGCTGGGGGAGAGCGGCGGCTTAGGCAGGGCGTCCTTCTTCTTTTTGGTGGCCACGCCCGTGACGCTCCTGTTCTTGAGCGTCTCCGTGCCCCAGATCATGACGGCCAGGTTTTTGGTGAACTTGGAGTCGCCCTGCGTGCGCTGCAGCTGGTGCCACTTCTCCTCCTCCACCCAGATGCCCCCGCCGAGGTGCACCTGTGGCGAGAGCCAGGCGCGTTACGCACCGCCTCGAACCCCGAGCCGCGGACCCTTTAAAAGCCTACCGCCACAGTCACACAGAGGAATACGGCCCTCAACACCACAGCACCTCCAAGACATTTTTCCCAACTGAAGCCACAAGAGAAGTGGTTAGGCCTGCCTAGAATTACTGAAGAACTACCAACTGTTGTGTGCCTTTCATGCCCAGGAGCGATTTCCCTCCCAGCTAATGTGCTTTAGGACCCAGGCCAGCAGGAAGGCTTTTCTCAGCTCTCAGGTTGGTGAGTGTTTTTTTTTTTTTCTAGGGCTACCTGTCAGTCACTTAGATTCCTGTGGTATAAATAATTAGTACCAGGCAAAGTGTGAGAGTTCTAATTTGCTTTTGTTCTTCACGGTTGAACTGAGAACCCTTTCCGCTTGTAACACAAATTCCCCCATGTCGCGCGAGGCAGACAGAATAATACAGTAAAAACGCTCTGCAGCGAGTAAGAGGACTGCATTAAATGAGCAGTCCTGGTGCCAGACCCTGGCGGGAGAGTTTTCAACAGGAAATAAAGCTTAGCTCCTATTTATTGCAAGGGAACGGAGGCTCAAACAAAACAAACAAAGCATAAATGGCACCCCTGTCAATGTCCTCCGGTGAAAGTAGGACAAATGAGAGAAAGCAACCAATCAATGACCTCGGTGTGGTGGAAAGGGGCGGGGGGGAAGGACTCACCTTGCCATCTGTAAAAGTGTACACAGTTCTCGGGGAGGGCGAGTGGCTGGAGCTGGTGTTTGCCTCCTCTCTGCACACTTCCTGTGGCTCGATAATGGGCTCCACCACTTCTGCCTTGATTGTCTGGGTGCCATTGTCGTGCATAGGTTCTGCCGCGGGAGAAAAGGGGGACGGAAACGTTAGTGGTAATGACGGTGCAGGGAGACAAGGTCTCATGAAAACACCAATGCGGTCGGACAGACTAAAAGCGCTAGCGTACGTAGCGCTGCACACCCTGTCCCCGTGCAGTCGCTGTAGCGCTGGAGCACAGCCTGCAGCAAGGCTCCCCCGTGCCGCCAGACAGTGGGCTATTTTAGCCCTGTAAGCTGGCTCGGTGGCAGGCCACGCTAAGCTCCCGACGTAGCTGATGAGTTTTAATATCGGTCAGCAGACAGCATTCCTGACCCCGGGCCACCCTGGGCCGTCTAATCCGCCGCCGCTGTCTTTGGAGGGCTGGGACTGTCCATCCGGTCAGAAGGTGTGTGTGAACACGCTGCCATTGCAGCTGCTGCTGCTGTCCACAGCGCATTTTCATCCTGCACACTCTAATACTACCCCCCAGAATGCACTGCTGTCTGTGGTTTCACACGTATCGGTCCTTTTTATTTTGGCACTGGCAGAAGGCCACAGTACCTTCAGAGTAATACACTCAAATTTCAAATGAATCTATTCTCAATTTGTTTTTCTGTATGTACAAAAATATATATTTTTTTCATTGGTTATAAGAGGCTTGATCATGGCTCATTTTCCCCTAGCAATGAACCAGCTTCTTACTGTATACACAATCCAAATAACATTTTTGTACATACACAGCTTACACTGTATTAGTAATTTTACACAGCTATAAGGAAACACAGGTCACAGGAATAGTCCCTGCCAAATATAAATTATTGTTTTCATAAACAAGTACATAGCATAGTTATTAAAATAAACTAATCAGCAAATAAAACCAGACTTTTAAGAAATCAATTAACTTGTGTTGCCATGATCTGTATATAGCTAAATCAATTAACTAATATAGCTAAATCAATTAACCAATTAAGAATATATATTTACATTAGTAAGAAACATGTCTAAGTGAACAGTCCAAACAAGCTATCTTGATAAAGACATTCTGTACTTGTGTACACTTGAAGTTCTGCAGTGGTGATGTTTTCATGAATTTGTAATAGCCCTTTTAAAGTCACTTGCTTGTGTGCACATGACAAAAATGTGATTACACATATCAAACTACTTTAACTTTTCTGCTCACTGATAAAACAATGCTTTTACTACTACAGACAGTGATAGCGATGTTATCATTTGGAAAAATTATCAGCTTGTCATCACAAGCAGGTTAAAAACATTCCTGGCAACAGCATTTTGAGGAACCGAATCACTGTTCATATGGAAAAGAAAATGAGATCAGTTTTATATAACTGCACACAGTGTAAAAAAAATTATGCTTTCCTGAATGTTCATACATTATGGTGGTGACCAGTGCATAATATGCATGGTCCTTAATAAAGGTTTATGAATTTTTTTATCTGGTTTCCTGGTAAATCATTTCTGAGTCAACTCTTTTCGCCATAGAAACAATAGCGGAACAGAACAATGTCCAATGTCCGTGACTACTGTGCCATCCTAGCAGCGCAGCTTTTGTTAGCGTGGCGATGGAGGCAGTCAGTGAGCGAGTGCGGGGGTGTGGACCCTTCTTAAAGCGCTCACCGCAGCGGTGGCGCGGGCGAAACGGCGGGTGCGGGCGCTGTCCCTCGGCGGGCGCGGCTCTCTTACCGCTGCCGAGCCTCATGAGCAGGACGTCCTGCAGCCTCCTGTTGAAGTCGCGCAGCTCCTTCACCTCCGTCAGGAGGCTGCTGTACTCCTTCAGCTTCTTGGCCTGCTGCACCAGCTGCCTCCGCGTCCGCTCCAGCTCCTGCTGCAGCCGCCTCATCTCCTCCTCCTGCTGCCGGTAGCTGTGCACCAGCTCCTCGTACAGCACGCGGGGCACCACCGCCTCCTCCGTGCCCGAGTCCCCCTCCTCCTCCTCCTCCTCCTCTTCCTCCTCCTCCTCCTCCTCGGCCAGGTCGTCGTCCCCCTCGACGCACAGGCTCACGGCGTTGCGCTCCAGCCGCGCCACCACCGCCGCCAGGCTCTTGGAGGAGTTGGTGCTGGGGCGACTGTGGTCTTGCACTTGGGCCTACAAGGAGAAGCCCCAATTTCAGAACCCTATGCCTTACCACCGCACATGTATTTTGGAGAATATCTCGGTATTTATGGAGATTTTATCATCTAAGCAGATCTTGAACGCTTAAAAAAAAAACAGCGGCAGCTTGTGAGCTTGTAATAGAAGAGACCCTAACTGATCACTCTGACCCTGTTCTTTGTTTATTTTGCTTGATGAACAAGCGTGCCAATTACCTGATTAATCTGTGCCCACTGGCAGGTAATTCCATTTCTCTTAATTGTGTCTGATGTGGTGACATTCTCTCCCTTCATGTCACGTAAGAAAATTTACATGATAAGACGGAGCTCAATTTAGCAAAAACAATTTAATCATTAGAAACACAACACTTTAACTCGGAGGTAAATCACCTTATAATTGCAAACTGAACAAGCTTTGAGTGAGAAGCTTAACAAAGGCTAGCAAGCAAGTTCTGTCTGGAAGGTTTTCATTATGGCACTCAGTCGATTAACTCATATCATTGCCACTGTGTGTGTGCGTGTGCGTGTGCACACACACATAGACCCACAACCACAGAAACACGCATATAAAAAAAAAGATTTTCTTTCCGATTTCTGGCAGTATTAATTTTCATGTTGTAATGCTCAATGTGAAAGGTGAAAAAAATGTTTTATTTATAGGGGTTTTGATAACCTAAGTACAATGCTAAAAGGAAGTAAAAATGATTATGTAAAAAGTAAAGCTATGGAAAATAATACTATGATATGATGCATGCAGTGTGCTGTATGACTAAGGCAATGTACCATTTCACAAGGGTTACCAGAGTTGCTTTCAACATAAGCACTTACAATTGATCAGGTAATTAGAAACGGCTTTATGGCTTTGTCCTAGACTATAACCGCTGAGAGTACAGCAACAGATTTATCCCATCGCCTTAAACCTTAAATCTGAAAATCAATAAATGTGTGTATAGATTTTGGACCCTATTTGAAGTAAATCAGTAAACAATAAAAAATAATTTACACATACTGAATTTAGTATTCTTCTTGAGTGCGTCTTATTCACTTCATTTTTTTTAAACCTGTAAACAAACCGTATGATGGTTTAAACCAGGGAGTTACCTGAACAGTGACATTTTGTTTCTTCTAAATTGTCTCAAAGAAAAATGTGTCCTTACAAAGGCACTGAAATGTAATATTTGCTTTTAGATTATACATTTGCATCACAAATTATTGAAATAATCTACTTGCAAAAATAAGCAAGGTGGTGGTAGAAAAGGAAAAGAATAAAAATAGTGTTTATGTCTTCTATAACAATAACAGTTAAATAAATGGTGCATAATCTAAATGAGATGATTTCAGTTCTTGAGGATGTCAACAGCATGCATTTTTTAAATCTTTTGCAGAGACTCCAAAGCAAAGTATCGATACAATAAGAAATGAGCTTGTTAGGAAGGTAACATGGATTAGCAGCTTCATCCAAATCTGCAGTGCCATTATTGCACATTAATTACATTATCTGCTGACTTGAAATTGTATGCACTTGAGTAACTGTGGGTTGAGTTTAACCTATAATTCTTCTCTGCTGCAGCAGAGCAAATCCTACAGAGGTAAAGACCAGAATAAAATAAAAAATTTGAATATCTGAGAACTTTAATGTCTTAAGGCCAATTCATGTTCATGGTCCAGGCGTAGCATACACGGACCGGACTCCGCTGGGGTCTAACTTCCGGCAGAAAAGGAAAACGACGCGCAAAGATTGTGGGAAATGTAGGGCTTGGGTATGTGGTGGTACGACTGGACTATGAAAGGGCAAACGACTGAGGACTGTCCGTCCGCAGTGTATGCGCCCTGTACTTACAGACTATGTAAAAGCCTTTAGTCAGTAAAATGAGAAGTTTCAAAAGAATGTGATACCACTCATAAAGTACTGAATCGAATCTAATGTCAAGTAATAGTAAACGCACTTTCAGGTAACCGTCTTTGAAAGCACCATTTCAAATGAATGCAAAAAAAGAAAAAAACCTTAAGACAATCCTTATCAGTGAATGTAGTTCCAGTGAACTAATCTTAAACACTGGCAAACACTTGTTCTAAAATGGAGTGCAGGGCATTTAAATTCTCAAGCAAGTAACTTGCTTGCTTAGTGTCTACATTTAGAGAGGAAACGTACCTTTTTATGTCTGAGTGGCAGTCGTTCCTCCCCAAAGTGGTTCTCAACTGAATTACCCACACCTTTAGTGGACAGTTTGGGGATTTTCATCTTCTTTTGCATAATACTGTACTCAAATTCTTCTATGGTTTCTGTAAAACACAGAAGAGGGTGTCAGATATTCAAGTACAGTACACATAAGTATAGTCAGGACACTTAAACATAGACATATCAGAAAGAAAACACTTTTTAGTGAAGCAATGTAAATATCAAATTTATTTGGAAAATATGGGGGTCATCTGAATAAATAATGGATAAATAAAATAAAGGCAGACATACCTGTGAAGTATAAATATTACAGGTATTAAAATTTAAAAGAAGTTATTTAAACTGTTGTATTTGCCCTTTTCTACCTTAAAATTATACAAATGCCCGATTACGTTAGCAGGCTTTGAGGACTTGGAAGATGGAAATACAAGCTTTCAAAAAAGTGAATATGACAATACAGGCTAGTAGGTTACATAGAAAAGTGAGTCTGGGGTTCAAAACATCTTCTGTATGCTCTCTGTGCCTACACTGGTACAGGTACTTTGGCATGCTCCCACAGTCTGAAGATATGCTGCGAGTGTGTTTGCATGCACTGTCCCTATAAATATATTGGGTAAAAGGTATAGTCTTGACATAAACTTTGTACCTTCCAGGACTGGCTTAGGCTTGTGACCCTCGTAAGGATAATGTAGTTAGAGGAAACGGAAGGAAATATTTTTGACACAGCCCAAAAATAAATTTGATTTTGTTTGGCAGGATGCTCTACGGAAGGGTGCATGATTATAGCACTGTTCAAATGACATATCACACCAAATGGTGCTAAATCCAGATTCCTCAGTAACTGTGATAATATCATAAAATGCATAAAATTTTCTTTCTGTAACAAATAAGATATTTATTTAGCAAAAGCTGTTAATATGTCCTTTGCCCTCTCTTTCAACAGAAAGCAAATGCTGGACACAAATATGTAAATGTAAACGGAGACCACGATAAATCCTGTACGGATTTTATCATACCAAGTCAGGGAATTAAAATAACAACAGTGAATATGAGTAAGAACGGAAAAATGCACAGCAACTATTCAACTAAGCAATATAAACTTCAATATAGTTACACTGTCTGTATGTGTATCCATGTCCATAAGCTCCAAAAAAAGAAACTGTATTTGTATTGCAAGTATGTGTATGTGTAAATATGCACGCATTTCCAAAATATAACTTCATAGATGCTTAAAAACGAACGACTGTCTAGAGCACAACGCACATCATAGTCGTGGAGAGCTACCAGTCAGTTTTCTTTGCAACTCTAAGAGATCACACATCCTCAGTGAGGCCTCCTGTTAACACTGACAAGAAAGAGGTCACTTGAATCTACGTGTGCAGATCAAAGGTTTAAACTGAGGTAGCCTTTGACGAAAGAAAGACATGCACTTTTAAATCTAACTATTAAATACAATTTCTACAGAGTTCTCTTTTTACATAGAGTTGAAATCAAATGCATAGCAAATCCCATTAATGTTGGTATATTTATTTCACAGACATGATCGTTTATTTACAGGGAATAACGACTGCTAAATTTGGATTTCTGGATGTAAATTACTATAAGCAATAATAACTCTAATTGAATAGGAGATTAACAAGTTTACTTCTTCGCTAGTGTGAACCAGCAAAGGGACCCTCTCTAAAGGAAGTATTTTCTGTTACGTAAGTGAAAACAAGCAGAACCGAATTCACTTTTCATTCGAGTCTATTTCCTAGCTATTATGTTACTTCCTATATTACTTTTCATTACAGTCTAACGATAGTCACACACAATCCGTCTGTTGTCACCCATCTAGTGAGATCAATCGTTTAAGTCAGCCAATATATCACTCGCTGATAGTGGATAGTGTATCATCACTGCAAGTGTCAAAGCATAGCTAGGAAGATCTCGTGCAATTACTTTGCTAGCCAACGAAGTTTAGCCAACGTTAACAACATTTCATGGACTTAGCTAGCTAACATTATGGGAATGCATGCAGCCGTTTCGGAAGAAATACTTAAACTGAACCAACTCGTAAAGGGTTAATTTGTTTTAGTTATCCAATAGACTATACATGATGGAGCCAGCATACGTAAGTTAGACTGACATATCTGCCCTACACAGTTTACTGGCTAACAATGTAAAAAAAAAAAATCACAGTGAGATAGCGGTCTAGCCAGTGCTGTTCAACCACACGAGTAAATACCGACTGGCTAATTCAAATAGCTGTGACCGCAATATTTTGCCTAAGTAAATCTATATAGTGAACATGCCTAGATAATTTGCGTTCTGCTGTCTAGCAAACGTTACAGATAACAAAGTCACTAGACAAACAAGTCAGCTAGCCAGCTAACTGTTATAGACTTGTTATAGTACTCATGCATAGCCTGGTTAACATACCCATTGCAATTTCAAAGTCAAGCTTTGTACTAGCGGTAGTGATTGCTCGTCAACTGGTAAGTTAGGAAGCTACCGAGCTAGCGACACGTTTGCAAGCCAACGTCTTTGGACACCAGTGTCGTTTTAGGCCCAGAAACATCATCAAAATCTCATCAAACTTGCAAGCTTCCAAAATAGCGAACAGTACTTATTTTGTAATGCAACGTTAGCAAATGGAAGTAGCAAGCCAGTTAGCTAGTTTACAACGTTAGATAGCAATCCAATTCGTGTTATCGCTAGCTAGCCACATAGCAAGCTAGCAAGGTGAAATCCCAGGACGATGTCTATATGATTCAAGTGTCCTCAATCGATCAAAATTCACACTGGCTTGATCCATAATGGAAATCTCGTACTGGTTCAAAGTCAGACAAACCCCGTGATTTTCTTTCTGATATGTCCAATCTGAACACACACATACTGTAATTCGTTGTTATTTCATCAAACAAAATAGTTGGTATCTTTCTGTCTAACCAAACAAAAAGAGAAAACGCTGGAGAAACTTACCTGCAAGAGCAAGGATCTGTGCTTTGCCAGGCTGGCCTGTACCATTCTCTTCAGTTCTGTGAACCAGATACACCTTCTGATTATCAAAATCTGTTTTGTGCAGAGGTCTAAATTCTTTCACACTGGAAACCGGCAGAGCGTAGCACATATCGTCATCCAAGAACCTCACGAAAGCATACATTATTTCTTCTTTGGTCCTACACTTTAGATATTTGTACTAGTTTTCCCTCTATAAGAATTTAAAAATATAAACACACACAAAGGGGAATAGGGAAGGCCTCTGCGTTCGGCTACTCTGGCCTGGTCTACCTCATTTCAGGAAATGAGCGGCTACCCCCCCCTTCGCTCAACACAAGACTTGAATAATCAACACACGAATTTACCATAGTTTGGAAGTATCCTAAATGTCAACATCCAAAAGACTTAAGTCATCTGACATTTCACGGAAGTTCCTTGAAGTATTCACATAATACGTTAGTCTCTAGACAGCTTCAAATTAATCCAATTTTATTGTTCAATAGCATAATATTTACACAAGCTCGCCAGTCAGTTAATGCTACTATATCAGAAAATCTACTTGAGAATTAGGAATTCAGACTTAGGAATGTTATGAACAATTTATCTAAAGCTCCTCATACAGACAGACATATAGTTTGCCAAGTATCTTCATAAATGTGCTAAGGCTTAGGCATTTCATATCATAGTTATCAGAGTGATTTACCCTGGCTTACCTTTCCACTTGCCTTTGAGTTGAAAGTAAAAACCAGTTTGTACAGCTCTTATAATATATTGTCACTGGCATGCTTTTTGAGGCAGTCATATTAGCACAATAACCAGTTTCGATGTATTCAAATGCTTTTTTTTGCGATACCAATATGAATGTTTGATTGCATAAATAATGGTTTAAAATTGACCTTTTCATATAAACACAAATAACAGATTATATATGATTATTTAAGGTTACAGTTGAAAAATGCTATAAGTAGTAAGTAGGAAAGGGAGATTAGCATTTCAAATGGAAGACATCACCATTTAATCATCATTAAATTGTTAGCATCAATGTTACTGTGAATTGTGCATGGTAGTTCACAAATAGGCCTATATATATGATACAGGACAACACGCCTTTTAATAAGTATGTCTGGCTTAACCTGTATTTGTAGTGATCCTCACATTTTCACAGCTCTAATGGTGTTTGATAATAGGCATTTGTGACTGCACACCTTACACTCACAGTTCAGCATTTTAGCCACTCTTTTTCATTGAAGTGCATTTATTTTATCACATGCTAACTTGTTTTCTTTTGAGTTGTCTGTTAAAAATCATTGCTAATTAATTATTACTAATTACAATTTAACATGTGGGTCCATTGCACTTTGCCATTGGCACAATATAGCCCTACATATAATGCAAAATTCATACATCATAAAGAAAATACTGGTCAAACAGTGAGCCATATTTGTCCAAGCAGTACTTCAAAAAAGTTAAAATAACACAATAAAATTGAGCACTGTCATGCAGAAGATGGCCCTCTAGTATAAAATTAGCAAACTAACTGTGCCACCAAATCTGCCACCGGGCAAACAAGTTGAACAGGGAATACACGCTATTCATTTGAAGGGGGTTATCTAATTAAACTTATTTGCTTCACATGATTGTATTAAAATGTTGACATTGAAGCCTATTGTGCTGTATTATAATTTGGCCATTTCTATACCCCATTAAGGAATCTGAATGTAGGTACTATAAGACTACCAGAATTACAACAGAAAAAGATCAGCCAGGGTCTGTTCTCTATATTTCCCTCAAAACACTGGATATTTCTCAGAGACAGAGATAGCAAGCAGGCAAGATGCAGGCTGCATATTTATAACAAAGGCTTGTTAACATCCAAATATGATATTCCATTTGAGAACTGTAGATAGAATGGGATTTTATCTACTGTAGGTAGCAATGCTTCTTAAAGTTTACAATGTGCCATAAAACAAAAGGAATTCATGTTTGAATATTATTAGGAAAATCCATTGGATAGAGATTTCTGAAGACCACAATGCTGCCTATAAATAAAAATAAAAACTTCTAAAAAATAAAATAAATAAATAAATAAAAACTTAAACTGCGGAATAAAATAACTCATATTTTAATATCTGAGGATAGGCATGTTTTTACGTAAAATAATAATACTTATCCAAATAAAAAAATAAAAAAACATGCTTACATTCTAATATTTGAGAATTATTTTCATTCCATTCCATAATTTCCATCAATTTCATTTTCAAACACATTAATAAAATGACTTGGTCCACTTGGCTGTCTAACAGTAACTAATCTACTGTATGTAACATTACTTGATGTTAAGTAGTTTCAATGTGAAGAGAGGATAATATGAGTTTGCACAGTCTTAATGTTGTATATATTAAGTTTTATAGAAAATGATAGGAATATATTTATGTCAAAGTGTTATTTGCCTAATTTCCCTATAAGGTGATAACATTTTTGAAGTTCTTAATTTGTAGCCAGGTCTCCTTTCTGTGTTGCTACAGCTAAAATAAAACACACCATCTTATGCTAGAGACCTTGAATAAAATACAACTTGTTGATAATCTTGATGTCATTTTCTCAGTAAGAGCAGCTGTACACTGTAAAAATCAACAGTTTTCCTTAGTCATGTCCACTTGTTTATTCTCTTCAACTTAATGTATCAACAGTAATTTTTGAACATGAAACTCAACTTTTTAAATTTTCAAAATTTGATCTCAAAATCACAATTGACTTGACTATTTGAGAACAGACACAACTGAGTAAGTTATCTGGTAAATCCAGAGTTAGCTCCACCCACTTTCCCAGAGTTCTACATGCCAGATTGAAATAGCAAAATAAATGTTGAATTACACATATTAACAGTTTAAGTGTTACAGTAGTGCATTGTGTTTAGCAACAGCAATCACCCAATGCAATAAGTGTTTTTGTATAAATAAAGTTCTACTTGACTTGACTTGACTTGTATGAATCATTTTAAATAATTCTTTGTAATAATTCGGTGTATAAAGTTTACAAATATAAAGTGTATAAAGTGTACAAATGTTAGTTAAATTAAATTTAAAAACTTAAAGCTTAACATTGAAACAATGAAAACTTTTTAATCACAATAACGTTTTCAACTTGATTTTAAAAGTGGAAACAAAGGTTATTTTCAAATGGAACTTACTCATGATTTTAAGGCAGCAAATAAACATACGTGTTTATGTTGAACGAGCATGCAAGTTTTTAAAGTGTAATATACAGCATGATCTTTCAAATGAGGAATTATGAGAGAGGTAAAAAAAACTTGATTAATTAGACTCCAAAGCAATATTATTGCCCACATGAAGATTACATTATTATCCATTCTTTGAAAATTTGAAAGAGAAAATTTCCACGTGTGAAGAGAAAATTAGGTCACACTTAGTCATTTCCATCTTCACATTCTCACATTTCACAGACCTTTTAAAATGTAAACAGAAAAGAAAATGTGACAAGAAATAGTGTAGTTTACCGTTTCCCATTCAAATCTTATAAGTAGGAATATTTTTATCGTTCACATGTGTACGCTTCAAATGTTGGGTATTCTTGTGTGGTTTTTGAACACGTTTTTTGAACATTTGATTTTTTGGTAAGGGTTGCCAACAATAACTTTATTAATCAATTATAAATTTAAGTTGTATTGATTCTGTTCTGTCTTTCATTTAAAAATGTGCTATGAAAATATTTTTTATAATTATAATTAAATATACAATTAATCATATGGTATGGTTCTTACAATTTATTTACAAACTTTGTGGTGTTCTTTCCTTTTTATGAGAAAATAAACATGAGAATTTTGAATCCACTGTTCTGAATGAATAAACAAATATCGTCTTATCAGTTTCACACTATTCAAGCCAAATAATGGTGCAGCTCCACCAGCAAAGCCATTTTACATAAGCACGCTTCATGGTGTCATGCTGCATCTATGATATTGTGGGGGTTATCATAAACCCACTGCGTTCTGTCTGCACTCAGCTATTTTATTAAAGATAAGTCAAGCATGACCCTGCTGCTATTTTACATTTATATTCTAAAAAAAACAAGACCAAACACAGTGGCACAGTGGAGCAAGAAGAGATACTCGACATTCCATCCAGAGAGAGAGAGAGAGAGAGAGGAAGAGAGAGAGATAGAGAGAGAGAGAGAGAGGACAGAGAGAGAGAGAGAGAGAGAGAGAGAGACGTGCCCAGTGACCCAGCAGCAAGACATCAGACAGTGTTCTTTTCCCAGTTTCTCTCATCTTGCCTTCATTTAGCAGAAAAGCCGTTTCCACTAACCGATCATTATTGTAATCAATATGTTCACCTATTTCTTTTGTTCTGCCTCAGTAGGTCTTATTGAATCTGAAAGCCCCTGGAATGAAACTTAGAGAAGAGAAAAAAGGGGGGTATCTCTGATGGAACACTTCTTGGAAATGATTATCTGGTCTGATTGTATTTGTGTGCGTGCGTGTGAGCCTGCAGTCCCATGTCAGCTGGAGTCGCAGGGTGTACCTTCTTTGACGCCTTGTTTCTCACACGATGACAAAGGCTATCTGACACAAGGGGAACTCTTTGTTATTACAAAATAGTCAGGTTGTTACACAATGGGATGGATTTCTTCAGTTGTACTTTAATAGAGAGTAGCACAGTCGATAAATGGCGCTAACAATTTTGTTCTGCTTCGCCTGTCGTAATTGAAAAGCAACTGATGCAGAACTTGGGATGCTTTTTCTCTGCCATGATTTTATTTTATTTTTTTGATTCAGATCAGCCATCAGGGCTGGGGGACTTGGCTGCTGTAATTGAAATGATGAGTTTCCCTGTGGCTTCGGGACGCACTGTGGCATGTTCCTATTTTCCCTGAGTTATGTGAGTTTCAGGCAGGGAGCCTGTTGGCTGTTATTTCACACACTTGTCTCCAAAATGTCGAACCACCAGTTTTCATCAACCACAATATCAATAAATACTAATGTACGGCATAGTGGCGCTGACTCAAAAAACACATTTATAGGTTTGCAAAAAGGGTGTGCAAGATTCAGGGAGCATGCAGAAACGCTGAAAGAATAGCTTTGGTCCTCAGTTCCCTAGGGGGTCACTGTAAAAATCTCACCGTGAATTTACAGGTCCTTTAGGAAGCAGTAAAGAACCTGAAAATGTGTAGCAATATTTTTACAGTAAACCCAAGGGTGTTGTTCATACTGTTTTGGGTGATATGGGCCTTGATTTTAATGTTTTGGGATTTAGTTCACTATGCATTATGCACTATTTTATTAGTCTAAAACCTATGCTTCCAGTAAGAGAATTCCCCCCAACCCCCTCAAAAGAGTATCGGCATTCAACGGTGGCTCAGAAACAGTATCCATCATGATAAGTTATTGTTTGAAATAATTGTTTGCCAAGGTAAAAATAAAAAAACACTTGAAATTAAATCAAGGTTCAGGTGCAGTTTGTGCCATTTCTCACATATGGAATCTGAAGTCATTTTGTTGGCCAAGCATTAAAGGAGTGGATACAAACAGTGCAAAATACACTATACAAAATGCAATATACACACAGCCTCCATAAACAGTCATTCAATCAATACTACAAAGAATATGAAGTGATTTTTAAAAAATAACTCTAGAAAGGCATTCATACAGTATGCCAATACCCTGGGTGCACGCAGCACCCACTTGTTGATCTTAAAGTATTTTACTGTCACCTTTGGACACACTTAAGCACAGCACTAATTTAGACCAGTGAAATGTAGGTATTTATAAGGTAAAGTGCCCAAAAGCTGGAATCTAGACACCTAGAGGGGTGGAAATCTAGGCTAGAGAGAAGTTTTGACATAAACTGACTCAGATAACCCCAGTATAGCTCAGGTTTTACCTGGATATAGCCTGGCTATATCCTAGCCAGCTAAAAAACTTTCACTTTTCAACCAACTGTAGCCAAGTTTTTATGACCTTTCACCACAAAAATGTTCACCAGATGGCATTTGACCACCTATCCATGATACTTAAATTCAAGTGAGTTCCATTCAAAGACAATATTGACAATGGGAAATTGATGAGAAAAAGTACACAAAAAAGTACACAGAAATGTTAACTGACATATTAATCTCAGGACAAATTTCAGGACAAGCAAGTACCTAGCTTCAAGCAACAGCACAACACAGAAGACATCATGGACAAAAATAAGACATGATCAATTCTATGTCATCAATAAATATAAACTGAGTAAATGAAGAAAAAGGTGGCTGACAAAAAGTGCAAGCAAAATAGAAACAAGCACTTCTTCTTACCAACAAGAGGACTGCCATTGTGGGACATGATGATGCAGAGCATCTATCTGAATTAAAGGTCTGAGGAATCCTGTACACATAGATATAGTTCCAGGTATTGGCAGTGCATAGCTTCTTCTAGTGTGTGCACACGTACCATTATTCGACATGCCATTTCTTACTAGCTTATTTGTTTGTTTGATATATTGTTCAGCTACATCAAAACACCCTCTTGTACAATTTCATTGTTTAGGTTTCATCAATATTGCATTTGGTTGGGAAGTAAATTAAATGCAATTTTTCCATTTGTTTTGGATGAACAGTTGCAAAGCTATCTGTGACTAAATGTGAATTTAGTCAACTTTCCTCACATGATCCCAACACATTTAAATAAGGAGGCAAAAAGTAGTTACATTGCTGTGAAAATAGACAACACCTCCTGCGCAAGTGCTTTCCATGTTGAATTCCCAGAATAAGTCCTGTTTTAGAGCTTGGCACAGGGAAGATTTCTCACATTCAAGGAATATTTAGACACTTGTGAAAATCAACACATGGATGTAAATTAAGTGTAAAAGCTGGTTATGGAAGTGAAACCGCTTGAGTTTTTAATCCTATAATTGTTTAGATATTTAAAATCATGAACGTGTGAGGCATGAAATTATATGTGCACCATAATGATTTTGCTATATGGAAGACATAATAATTTTCATAGCGTTAATGTTTGTTTTTTTCCCCCCACACACTGGCTCTCTGACTGCAGGCAATTTTAGCTGATGGAACATGAAATGACCACTATGTATTCCATTTTTTGTTTTTATCTTTTTATAATCAAACCATTTTACCAAACATTATGAGATAATGGGGATTTTGGAGTTCTCACCTCCTGCAGCAAAAGCAATTGAATTGTTAATAGAGATTAAAAAAAAAAAAAAAAAAAAAAAAAAAAACACTGTGTGAGAGGACACAAGCAATGCACTCATAACAAACCAAAGGCAAAACATTAGTCATATCATACGATAGCAGCGATATAGCGCTATGAGATACAGGACGATCCTCAGGTGATTTATGGTCTGCCTCATGGCTATAAAATTATCAGAAACAATCGGGAATGTGGAGGAAGAGCCATGTATTTATTAATGAACAAATCCACCCCAACGCAACACCAGCTCTGTGAACAGAAATCTCACCTGGTGCCCACCATCATAGTCAAAAAACATTAAAAACAAAATAAAGCAACAAGCAAAAAAATCTAACAGAATAACAACTTGATCTGTCGGCAGACTTGCCAGAGGTGTAGAAGCAGATTAATTAACAGAGCATGAACGTGCTGCAGCCAGTCAGCTCCTCACATTGGTGTCTGTCAGTAGGGGGTGATTATTTGTTTCCGTTCACGCCACTCTGTCCGCCTGTGACAAGCTGCCTGTTGCTGTGGCAGTCTCAGCCAAAACAGTGGTCTGAACCCACACTACAAGGACACAGACTCACTGCACAGCGTCTGGTCTGAACCCACACTACAAGGACACAGACTCACTATACAGCCTCTGATCTTAACCCACACTACACAGACTCACTGCACAGCGTCTGATCTTAACCCACACTACACAGACTCACTGCACAGCGTCTGATCTTAACCCACACTACACAGACACACTGCACAGTGTCTGATCTTAGCCCACACTACACAGACTCACTGCAGTGTCTGATCTTAACCCACACTACACAGACTCACTGCACAGTGTCTGGTCTGAGCCCACACTACGCAGCCTCACTGCACAGCTCTGATTGGCCATTACACCAAGAGCGCACAGCTCAGAACAATCACAAACACGGAGTGTCCTGGAGCCAAGACCAGAGGGACTGCGGCAGAGCCAGAGAGAACCACCAGGACTAACTTTGTATGAGGAAAAAGAAAAAAAACACAAGTGCTGAAGGAGGTGCTGTGAAGGGGGGGAGGGGGGGGAGCTAGCAGAGGCGGAGCTCCAGAGCCCTGGGGGAGTGTCCAGCAGCAGCAGCTTCCCACACCCAAGGGGAGGATTACCGCAAATCTGATCTAATCTTGGGGTCGATAGCCAACCGTGCGCTCATGCCCCTTTCTGGCCCGGCCCAAAATGGCAGCTGGATTCCTCAAGCTTGTGTACCGATGTGCCACCTGCCTTCAGCAGCCAGCATTTACCCTGCGTTTTTCCAAGCTATTGCCTCATGCACATACGGTACCGCGAGTGTCAGGTTCTGCTGGACATTGGGGGGGATGCAGGGCAGAAAGCAGCACCATGAGATATATGTTGAGGACAATGGGTGCTATCCTTGACCTTGTGAAGCTGACTTCCTGGGTGCAGTTCCACGTCTCAGGTGCCCAGCCAATCACACACTCTACCGCCAAGCACACTTACCAAACATTCCATTCTTGTGGTTGGCAGACAGCCCGATCGACAGGTGGACTCCAACAAAAACACCATTAGTAGTAATGGTCAGAATGTTAGCTTTTAAGCTTTTGTAACATTGTGGGGGGACAGAGTTTGGGGGATGGGGGCGAACACGTCCCCCTGCATCCCTCATGGAATCGATGCTAACGTAGAGCACCAAAGTGACTGCAGGGACCGGCACTAAACAAAATGGTACACAATGCAGGAAGCCTATTCGCTTGCATTCTGGATTGAGCCGCAGTGGTTCAGAGCGACAGTTACGCAGGCCACGGCATAAGAAACAACGGCAAATTCTGCGTGTCTTCAAAAACACGGTTCAAACAGGACAATAAATCGCAGGGCCCTGACAGGACTGCGAAACGAACTCCAGACGGGACGGTTAAAGAGCGCATTGTGCACATGCGGACATGTGAGCGCCGGCATCAATGGGGCACTGTGGGCCCGCAACAGGACGTGCTTTTATAAAGCTTTCGGGGCCTCTGGCACAGCAGCCAGACATCATGCACCACCAATTAGCAACACACCGCCTCTCTCATTTATCTTTATCGCTGACACATTACCCCGTATTAATAAAAAGACAAGGAGAAAAGCCCGTAATGACACCGCTGATGGGCAGCGGCTGGGGAGGCGCGTGTCATTTTCGCCGTGCCCGGGAACTAACGAAAAAAAAAAAAAAAAAAGCGCAGGAGAGACGTGCTCACTGAGCTTCTGGCGCCTCGGACGTTGTGGAGGTTGGGGTTTTCCCCCCCCCCCACCCCCGTAAAATAAAGAGTTATTTTAAAGGGGATGCGTTGCCGGGAGCCGCGGCCAATCAAAACAGGCCACCTGTGCCAAACGCTAAGGCGGACAGACGCTGGCGCAGGTGTGTGCGCCGGCCCGACGCTCTCCAGAGCAGGCCGTCATGCGGGGGGGCATTGCCCCTGCCAGGCACGCGCGCGCGCGGAGGGGAGGAGGCAGACCGTTATGCCCCTGCCAGGCACGCGCGCGCGCGGAGGGGAGGAGGCAGACCGTTATGCCCCTGCCAGGCACGCGCGCGCGCGGAGGGGAGGAGGCAGGCTGTCTGCAGAGTCATTTCAAAGCGCGTTTTAAGATGGAGAGACTCGTGACGGGAGGGGGACGAAGGCGGCCATTTCTAAGATGGGTATTTAAGAGCACCGATACCCATGATCAAGGGCACGAGGCGGTAATCTGTAATCACTTTCTTCGACGGGGAGGCCGATCTCCAAAACTGCATCTGCCGATCTTAATTGAGTTTCTTTATTTTGTCTCTTAATTAGCACTTCATAAATAACTAATTAGCCATGAAGTACCCAGTCGGCAATAAAAAAGTGATAGCCCATGAAATGAACAGTGGCCCCAAACAGGCGGAGTGGCATGAATTACTAATGTGCTCTGCCCAAAGACAGACTTCCAAACTGCCAGCAAGCGCACCCGCAACTATATTGTGTGACTTGCTCATCAAATATTTAGAGAGGTATCATCGCTCCCCCCCGGCCACCCCGCTGTGTATTTTCAGTGATACGGCAGGGGGACATCGATCTTTCCTTAAAAGAACAAATGGCCAGCGCAGAAATAGCGATCATATTTCAGGGCCGTTCAATCAGGTTCATTAAGGGCCACTCCTACTCCAGGGCATTTTGTATTGATCACCGTGGGTCAAGATTACATATTCCCCCTCTGCAAATATGATTTCTCCCAACTGTATTAGTTCGGAGGATTAGACTGAAAAGACCTGGCTCTGCAGTTGCTGCTCTGAAATAGTGCTGAGGCTTTAGAAACAGGGCAAGTTCACCTTTTCTTAGCCGTAAATGGACCTGTTAAAATTGATCGAGGGTTTAGCCCTGTAAATATTAGTTTTTTTTTTCCCTTTCCTTAATTTATGTTAAAAAAAAATGGTTGGAGAAACTTCAAGTTGCTTATTAGTGGGTGGCAGTGTAGTATAATGGGTAAGAAACTGGTCTAGTAACCTAAAGGTCACAGGTTTGATTCCCGGATAGGACACTGCCATTGTACCCTTGAGCAACTTAACCTGCATTGCTTCAGTATATATGCAGCTATATATATGGATGCAATGTAAATGCTATGTAAGAGTTGTGTAAGTTGCTCTGGATAACAGCGTCTGCTAAGTACCTGCAATGTAATGTAATGTCTCTACATGCCTAAAACATAAACTACTTCATTACGCTAAACAAGAACAGGACTCTTTGTCGAAAGAAACTCAGCTGTCCTAAAGTATTTAATTCGGTTCTGGGATCTGCAGCTTTTGTTCACAAAGTGCACCTTAAAAAAATGCTTAGTGACCGGGGTCAGGAATGCGTTTGATCGGAAGGGACAATCGAACCCATCAGACAGGTAGAGCTGAAAGACCAATGACACGACTGGCGAGCTGGCCGAGACCACGCCGGGTCATCGCAGCAGACAGCGCGACGGCTGACAGGGTCCTTGTGAAAAGCAGCCTGTCTCGGCCCCCTTGACGGGGCTGCTGACGGCCTCGGGGGCCTCTGGGATGGGAACGGGAGCCTGCATCAGTAGCAGCTGTGTGACGGGTGCCCTGCCCGCGTAGCTGTGACTGCGGAGAGGACAAGCTGGCCAATGGGAGCCGGGCTCCTGTGCCAGTCATGTGAACCCCCCCCCCCCCATTCTGTCTGTGAGGATGCCAGTCTTCATCCCGCCAACAGAGGCACTTTGGCCAACAAACATCATTAAAGAGAGTGCAAAGGGCAGCTCCCTGAGCATGATATCAATACCTTCACAATCATTTAAATGAAGCATGAAGCTTATTTCATATAATCAGAAAAAATCACCCAACATTTCCACAGAGAAACCAGTGTAACCCAGAATGAATGTACCTCTAGTGTTTGGCCAATACAATATATTTACAGTTTATGGAATACCAATGAAAGAATTGTACAGTAAATTGTAAATATGAAGATTGTCATTTTAAAATCGAAGCAAAAATGAAAATGGCTGTTGTGAGTGAGTAGGAGAACACCGCTCGACCCTGAAATACACGATAAGTGGGAAGGAGCCACAGAACTGTCCCCGGTTTCTCTGTAAAACAGACTTTTACAAAAAACGCCCTGCTCAAACAAGGGTTCGGATTTGTTTAACGGCGACGCGGTCGATTCTTAATCAGAGAAATAATGGCCTTTTTGTGAAGCGCCGTCTCGTCGCGAAATGCCTTTCCATTTTATTTCCTATCAGACAAAATCGGCGCACAAAAGGTCTGCAGCAAAGCGCGTCCGGAACAAAGGCGGAGAGACGGCGGATTTGAGAAGTGAACGAGCGCCGGCTCGACCGACTCGGGGCGAGCGAGCAGGCAGCCGCGCCGAGGGGACGTGCCAGCCTTGCCGTGACTGGCATGTTCGTGTGGAGGCATGCAGATCGCTCCCCTTCGCATTCAGATAGGCGAGTTCGCTTCACGAGAAGGTAAACAAGGCTGGGCGCAGTCCACTACAGGTTAAGCCACTCACTCGAGAGAGAGAGAGAGAGAAAAGGGCACAAACAGAAGAGAATCTGATAACCAGGAGTTACCTCACAACACAGTGTCCAGTGTTCATTCAACTTTAACAGACTACATATGAGTCCAATCAGTCCAATCATACAGTATGTACACTGTAAGAGTTGATTTAACACTGAACATTTTACTATGCTGCCACTGAGGACACACTGTACAAGTCCTTTTTGTTGGGCTGCCAAACCATATATCCCAACATGAACATATTGTGCACTCCAGATCAAACCACAGACACTGTGTTCTGAAGCAGGTTGTTTTTACCTTTTCACCTTTTTGTTGAAGCTATGAGTCATTTAATAAAAATTGTGCTAGAATGTATATATCTTATTTTTCTGGATTAAGACTGATATGCTCATGGTAATTGGTTAACCATTCAATGGATTTATATTTAGCATCTACTTCATTTTTTCCACCACTTGCCAAATGCGAAACAGGTAGTTGATTATGTGAAGAGCGCGTGAAATTATTATTTTTGCGACGCGGAGAATGTTTACACCGGGCGTCGCCGAAAAGCTTCGGGGTAGGCCAGAGACAGATTTTAAAATAATAGTTTAATTACGCGTACTTTACGGGGAAAAAAAACCTTTCCCGTTGTACCTCGTCTGTTTTCCGAGCGCGCTGAATTATCACGGCTGTTCTCGGTTCATTAGCATGCGCGTGCTTATTTAGCTCTGCCTCTGTGTGCGTTTCTAAAACCACCTGGAAGACAGTCAACAGAGAGCGCCCTGAAGGAGAGCCAGAGCCGCTTCCTTTTTTTCTTTTTCCCACACTCACTCTGCTTTTGATTTTCTCCCCCTACATTACAATGATAACAAAGTCACCAATAATGAAGTGCAGGGAGATAAAATATGCAAATTTGCAGAGAAAGGATATAATTAGGGTAATAATAGGAAGTGTTGTTTTCACAGCTGCTCGTTTATACAAACCCCAGATAGTGTTTTATAAATAATGTCCTCTCTCTCTCTCCCTCTCTCTCTCTCTCTTTCTCTCTCGCTCTCCCTCCCTCCCTCCCTCCCTCCCTCTCTGAGCTCAGAGCCAAGTCCCTGCACTCCATTAAAGGGACGTCTCCCCGGCGCAGGTAGCGTCCGCGCTGGCCGACCGAGCGGAAAGCAGCCGGGCCGCAGACGCAAGCCAGATGCGCAGGTCGAGCGCAGCCAATGGGGACG
Organism: Anguilla anguilla; assembly: GCF_013347855.1. Classification (NCBI taxonomy): domain Eukaryota; kingdom Metazoa; phylum Chordata; class Actinopteri; order Anguilliformes; family Anguillidae; genus Anguilla; species Anguilla anguilla. The sequence continues at coordinate 56,213,342 of NC_049204.1, read as the reverse complement.
GGGCGAAGACGACTCCAGCGCAGCCAATGGGGACAGGGGTAGGAGAGTAGGGGAGAAGACGGTCCATTAGCGCAGCCAATGGGGAGGGGGGTAAGAGAGCAGGAGCGAAGACTACTCCAGCGCAGCCAATGGGGACGGAGGTAAGAGAGTAGGGGCGAAGATGGTCCATTAGCGCAGCCAATGGGGACAGGGGTAAGAGAGTAGGGGGGAAGACGGTCCATTAGCGCAGCCAATGGGGACAGGGGTAAGAGAGGAGGGGGGAAGACAGCTCACCAGCGCAGCCAATGGGGACAGGGGTAAGAGAGCAGGAGCGAAGACGACTCCAGCGCAGCCAATGGGGACGGGGGTAAGAGAGTAGGGGCGAAGATGGTCCATTAGCACAGCCAATGAGGACAGGGGTAAGAGAGGAGGGGGGAAGACAGCTCACCAGCGCAGCCAATGGGGACAGGGGTAAGAGAGCAGGAGAGAAGCGCACCAGCGATAAGACACTGCATCAATGCCAGCATTGGTTGGTTTTCGAGTGAAGTGATAAATGTGTATTTAAATTCTGCACCTCTTCCACTAGGAGTTTAGCTACACCAGGAGACCGTAGCACGCTCTTTGACTGTTCTCATATTTGGCTTGTTCTGTCGCATCGCGCCGCTGGTGAATGACGGAGAATGAACAGATCACCCGTACGACAGAAGGAGGAGAGAACAGAAAAAACAAACAGCGGGCCAGCGAGCGTGCTCACCGGCGGCTGGCTTCGAACGGACACCTTGAGCTCCGGAGCCAAGCGAACCCACGCCGTGCCCAGACTGTCACGAGCTACCGCCCGCCACGCGGCCTCCCATCCCAACCGCCACCGACCCTCCCAACAGCAGCTCGCCCCGCGCCGTAACCCTGACAACACACAGCGGCGGTTTCACGACCGCAACACAATGCGGGCGAGAAACACGAAGAGAACGCTCGGCATCTCACCCGCCATAACCCTCGCCGAGTTTATGTGAGAGGCGAGCAAGGGCAGCGCAGAAGTCTCCCTCCGAGACACAACTGTTCCCGAACAAACGGGCGGGCACGCTTAAGTTGAAAAGTGAGCGATAGCAAAAGATAAAGCTGGGGGGAGGCTCGCGTCCCGCAGGTCCCGGCAGACCCAGAATCACGAGCCCGCCAGTCCCGGAGCCTCCAGGCCTGAAGAGGAATGGGTGCGTCATTAGAGGAGATCTGAAGGTTGCCCATTATCTCACACCGCTCCTCTCCGGGCCCGCCACTTCCATCCAAGTCTCATGAATGTAATTGACCTTTTTTTTTTTCCCTGTAATGGGCAAAGTAAAGGGGGAAAAGGGACTAAACACGGCGAACCACAGTTAATTTAGATCAACACAATACGGCACGGTGTCCAGAGATATGAAAAGGGCATTCAAATCAATAGTTCGACAATAGCTTCTCAAAAGAATGTCCGCACCCAATCTTCTCCTTGTGATTACTCCCAAAATGGCTTATTTTACTTTTTTTTAATACATAGGGACACACACAGGCTCACATGCACACATGCACACTAACCTACACACACACATACACACACGAACGCACGCACACACACAGTTTTGGCCCTTTTTCCTGTGAACATTGCCGTATGTCTGTGTACCATTGTGGTGGAACAATGGCCAGGACTAATCATTATTTAGCTGTGCCGAGCCCAGAAAGGTCAGCAGTCTGAAATGTCAGGCTTCAATAGAGCCAGATGCGCATCTCTCCGCTCAAGTGTCCAATTAAAGAGGGGGCCAGCGAGGCTGTGGGTGAAGCGCACTTCAGACAGCAGGGCTAATGAGAGCTCCCGGACACCAGGACCCCACCGCGCCGCTCTGCCCAGCTCTGCCACTCCCACGCCGCCGCGGACCACTCCAGCACCCGCCCAAGCACCTGAGGAGCCAGGCTGCACACACCCCTGAGCCCGGGCCCGGCTCTGCGCGAGCTTATCTGTGTGCTGCCGGGACACCTTCTGCACGCACGTGTGCAGGCATGCACACACATACACACACACACGCACATGCAAACACACATATACACACACACACGCACATGCACACACACACATATACAGACACACACGCACATGCACACACACACATATACAGATACACACGCACATGCACACACACACACATACAGACACACACGCACATGCACACACATACACACACACACGCACATGCACACACACACATATACAGACACACACGCACATGCACACACGTATACACACACACACGCACATGCACACACATACACACACACACGCACATGCACACACACACATATACAGACACACACGCACATGCACACACGTATACACACACACACGCACATGCACACACATATACACACACACACGCACATGCACACACATATACACACACACACGCACACATATACACACATATACAGACACACACGCACATGCACACACATATACACACACACACGCACATGCACACACACACATATACAGACACACACGCACATGCACACGCACACACATACACACACACACGCACATGCACACACACACACATACACACACACACGCACATGCACACACACACACACATACAGACACACACGCACATACACACACATACACACACACACACATGCACATACACACACACACACACACACACACACACATGCACACACACACACACGCACACAAACACACACACACACGTATACAGATGCACACACACACACACATGCACATCCACACACACACACACACACACACATGCACATACACACGCACACACACATCCACACACACACACACACACACACACGCACACACACGTACACACACACACACGCACACACGTATACAGACGCACACACACACACACATGCACATCCACACACACACACACACACACACACACACGCACACACACACACAAGCAGGGGAGAAACGCCCTGATAAACATGCCTTTAATCTGGAGGGGGGAGGTGAGAGTGTCTCGTCTGCAGCCTGCATATCAGGCCCACACATCTGAGAGCGCGGGCCGCTCTCCCCGAGCCGGAGGAAATGACCTTGCCCCGGAGCGGGGGAGCTCAGCCGGGCGGGAGCTCAGCCGGGCGGGAGCTCAGCCGGCCGGGAGCAGCGCGCAGGGAGCAGCGAGCAGCGCCGCTCCCATCCCAGCTCCGCAGGGCGAGCCCGCGGCCAATCGCGAGGAGGGCGCACAGACGCAAATCGCTCGCGCCGCGGCGCGTTAAACGACCTCTGCGCCTGTCGCAGGCGAGGCGACGCGCCCAGCTCTTCTGCTGATCACATCAGCGTGAGACTCCGCCGAGGAAGACACGGCTGAGGAAGAGGAGCGGCAGAGGCTAGCCGAGCGTCGCGAATCTCTCTCCCCGCCTTCTCGAGAAATTGGTGAAGGTCAGCGATTGTCTTGCGCGGGTTTTTTCGGGGGGGGGGGGTAGCAGATGCCGAATAAAGCTGGGAAATTAGCGAGGCTCCAACGTGCTGCACATAAACACGGCTTTAATCAAAGCACATTCGACCGTCCGGATATTTTAAACATACGGGCGCGGCATCCTTCCTGGCTCGCCCATCTGTTTCTCCACACCGTCCCCGCCGCCGGTGCCGCCACCCAGCTGCTTCCAGAAGATTCCGCGGCGTTCCCCTCCGCCCCGGCCCGCCGGCGCTCGGGCGGGCGTCACGGCCACGCTATGCTTTATCGCCCAAAACGCCGTTCGCCCACCAGCCCTGAGGCCACATTACAATACCCCCCCACACACAGCCACTCTTATATTCTTGGCGACACCGTCGAGAACGGCCGGGTGTTCAGGGGAATTAGCGCGCTAATGCGCCGTGAGCGCCGTAGGAACCGCGCCGGGCCTCGAGCGACCCCCTTTCCCGAACCCGGGTCCTCAGGCTGACCAACCCGACCGCGCAAGGATGTGGGTTCAGGCCACCGATGCCAGGCGATGAGGAAGAGTAACGCTCTCCAGCAGCTGGGTCCAGCCGACCGCGCCCTGGAGAGACCGGGGTACTCACCGGGGTTGGTGATGGTCAGGAGGTCAAGGCGTCGCTGTTGCTGAAAAACAAAAAGAAGGATGACATCAGCAACACTTCAGAAGGGCTCTTTAAAGCTGTTTCTTTCATTTGGTTGGCCACATTTTCTCTGAATGGAACAATATATTGTTGTACTAAAGTATTAAAATAGTTGATATAATTTATTGTAGACTTTGGGCCTATGTGGATGGTTATCTGGTTTTACTGACGGATACACATGGAGAAAATGGGACATTCACACACTGGGGTGTGTTTCTCAGCCACACATTAGCCCGCATTAATTTATCTGTCCTTGCATGAGGCGACAATTGCTTCTGATGCACTTCCCCATTATTTCCTTCTTTTTTCCCTTGCCGCTCGAGTTTCGGAGAACATGCCCAGCTTGTTCAGCTTGGCTAAAGACTTTGTGATGGAGTGCGCTGGAGAGCCGGCCCAATTTTACACTTCACGTCTCCTGTTTGGAGTGGGGGGCAGAAGAAGCGCTACCTCACCCCTCTCTTTAACCCGGCGCCAGAGCCGCGGGCCCCCGAGTGCTACATTAATCAACACCTTCCCCTCCTCGATCTGCGTATCCCTCAGACGCCAGATCAGGCTCCGCAGCATAACTGCCGGGGGGGGGGGGGGGGGTGAAGGGGGGAGGGGGGGGGCGGTGTGGGGCGCTCTTCTCTCTTCCTCTTCCTTTAATGTATTCACACAGTGCGGTGTTTTCTAACTCTCTCTCTCTCTCTCTCTCTCTCCCTCTCTCTCAAAGTTGATTGTCTGACTTGCTGGTAAGTGGCCGGGCTGTTGGGAGGCTGCTTTCAGGCGGGTCATGGATCATGGCTGATGAGTGTCCAATCACAGCCTGGCGCTGACTTCATTGCGATGCAGCAGGATTCAAACAAAAACACCCATCTTCAGAACGCATCTCGAGTGTCCCTCTCCAACACCAACAGTCCTTAAGTCCCCCCCCCCCCCCCCCCCCCCACGTTTTTTCATTATTTTTTACCATATTTACTCAAGCAAACACTGGGCACACAACCCTGCTGCGTTAAACACAGCCTCTTCCTCATTATGGTAAATCATCATTTTCAGTTAAAAGTACGTTCTCTCGCTATCACGCAAGCACACCTGCTAGCACATTTGTCAGCAGTTAAGTTGTACGCGCACAGACGAGCAGCCCAAACTGGAGCGAGGTGCCAGTTGGACGGGCTGAAAGGCCGTGCGTTCACCCATCTCAGAGTGCCGCGTGGAAGCAGAGGGAGAGGTGGGGGAAGTGCGGGCTGAGGCAGCTCACAGACCCTGACTGAGCAGCAGAGGTCACTGTGACAGCGTAAGAGGCAGAGGCCCCCCTGCGCACCACTTGTTGAGGCTGTTTGCTCACCGCGGTACACGGACGTGCGGCCACCTGCTGCTCCTTTAGAGTGAGCTGCAAAACGTCGCATTGCAAAGAGAGAGAAAGAAGGAGTTCCCCTTTCCTACATGTATGAAACATGAGTCAGGCATTACAGATCTACAGCTCAGGACCAAAAAAAAGAGAAGATAAATGGTAATTGAAAGCTCCATTAAATTATGTACATGTTTTTCTTCCTTATTGATGTCACCTATTACCTAACCTGCACTGGTATGACTCAAGATGCAGTTGCCTTATGATATAGATGACTTCATCGGGAATTTGCATGTTCTGTTGCCAGCCTGTGGTCTGCGTGACTACATATATTATCCATGACAGTCTCTTGCATGCGTTAAAATATTTTTTTGTTTTGAAAAGACAATATTCCCTGATTTCCTGTAAGAAAAAGTGAGAAGTTAATTATTCCGGCATTAGGTGCACCCTCTGGTGGCCATTTTAAATTCTGCCGGTTGGAATGCAAAGAGAGGCTTTTTAAAAAGACAGGGCTGCTCGGGGCAGTCCCCAGATCACCGCTCACCTAATTTAACTTGTCACGAGGAACGAAAGAAAAAAACCGATGGCCACACTAATAAAGCCAAAAACTGGCACTGGCTTATGTAAATACATTGATATTTGCTTTTGATTTCATCTCCAGCCATAAATTTGGTTGAATGTCTTATGGGGTAAATCATTAAGCGGGTTGCGGGCTTGAAAACTCGTGCCGTAGACGTTGTGCTTAAACGTCTGTAGCGTGCGAGATCTCACAGGAAGAGAAGAGGCCGGGTGAGCGATCAGAACCAGCGGGCCGGGTCACTGCCACCGAACGGCAGAGAACGCATGAGCCGCCAGACCCGCGGCCTGAGACCGACGGGAAGCACGGCGCGCAGAAACGCTCTCAGAAGGCTGGAGTCAGCGACCCTGCCGCCCGGGCACGCTGGAGGCGACGCGCTGCGTGATATGAGTGAGTGCGCACCGCCCGGGGAAAGCGCTTCTGTGCTGCCTTTGCATGTTTCGTGGCAACGTGCTTGGGTCCGTGAAATCTAAAAAAACGCATTCATCACCGAACAGAATGTGGACAGATGTGGATGAGCTGAAAGGCAGCATTATCTCCACCTTCAGACACGTATAAACACTCTTTAAAGAGACTCTTCAAAGAGAACCATTTTTCCTTCCTTTTGAAGGCTTGTTTTTATAGTGTCACAAAAAGAATCAACCGATATTCAGAACAATGCTAATATTACTCAGAAATACACACACGCGCACACACACACGTACGCACGCACACACACAGGGGACAAACATCCGGAGAAATCCGCCTTTTAATCGCACACGCACGCACACACGAGCAGGCACGCACGCACACAACACCACAGTAAACTTCTATCACAAACCAGAGGGCAGAGGTCTGGCTACGCACACAGGTGAACCCCGCCAGATCAACAAACAGCCTCCCCAGAGGACGCCCCTCGCGGCAGTCTGATCTCCACCGCGTCTGAACAAAA
>NC_049204.1:56176417-56203917 GCF_013347855.1 Anguilla anguilla | reverse complement strand
AGCCTTTAAAAATAACCTACTAAAATAACCTGACCTCAGTGTTCACAATTATATAAATGCAGTACATTAAAATATTTTCAAAAACAACAATTAACCACTACTTGTGAAGGAGCTGGTCTTGTTCCTGTGATTTTAAATGTAATTAACACTCAACTTGGGGTTAACTAAACAATTGTTTAGCTTTTTTCTTCATCTGTTTTCCTTGTTTTAAATATAAACAATATTTTGTTATGAAATATACTTTGAATATTTAACTGATATCAATTACCAAACAATAATGTTTAATTTAAATAACAGCCCAGTTTCTAATTAAATGCACTTAGATTCTTCTGTGCACTCCAATGAGCAAAAACAAAACTGGATTTTAAAAATGAGTCACTTCACAATTAACTCTCAAGGGAAAGCGTTTTAGACCAAATTGGCATTGGTAATGTGCAAATAGAAAATGGCCTACTACCACTCCTTAATATGCATTTAATGTGGATGGACATATGAAAAACACATAAACTTAGACATGGGATAGATAAATATAAAAATGCACCCTCAAATTTTTACACAACATTGCAACCAATTAAAATGTGAATTTGTGTATATTTTACAATATACGCATTCATGATATCATTATTCACACTTAGGACTTAAGATATCACTACTTTTGCACAGTTTTAATATACCGGTCCATTAAAATGCACAACAAAACTGAAAGTCATTTTTTATCAATCCATTCAAGTATTTATATAATCAGACTTGCAACTAAACACAGGAAGGTCTCGTAAAAATGTCAGGTCCAAGTCAGAGAGACTTTGTAGCGTGACCAGAAGCCCTTGGTTAAAAATACAGCGAAACAAATAAAAGATTAATTCCTTCAGAGAGAGCAGCTCCCCTCAGACTGAAAGCCTAACTCTCTGCCACCTGTGTTCAACTGAAACCCCACTCTTGCAGTCCACATTAGACCAGAGAAATCTAATAATGCAACCCCCCTCCTCCCCAACAGACACCACTCTCCGATTCAGCAGTTAAAAGCCATGATTGAATTTCATCTTGATTTCATTAAATATTCATAAAGGCCAATTAGAAGGGCAGCTAAGCTGGCTGAGAGGACCCCTTTCCATCATTCTGTCACAGGCAGTCCATCAGAAGGCCCCGCTTGAAAGAGGACCCTGAAAGTCCATATGTCTGACCCCGACGGCTCCATCTCATAAACCAGGCCCGAGACAGTCACACAACGTCAATAATATCACCCTTTCTCTGCCCCTTTTAAAAATGAATCAAATCTACATTCGGGCAATATCTAACCCCAGACACACAAGCCTACCAGTCAGAACTGTTCAGAATTGTAAAATGTGCAATTAAATGTAAAGACACATTTAATACTGTAAGTAGCCATTATGACTACAACACAACATTCGTAGTTGGATAGACACAGTGTAGCTATGCTGTATGTTACGTGAAGAGAACATGCATTGCTGTGGCTACCAATGCTGTGAGCCAAAACACAATTTTAGCACTCATAAGAAGCATGCTCTGGATGTAGTGAGCTTATTTGTTGTGGTTAAACACCCAAAAAAACATATGCATATTTGTGAAATTCATTAAATCCCTTCAGCAATTATAACGTATTGTTTCACATATTAGGAGACCAAACACCAAAGGCTGGAAATCTCTAATTACAGGACCAAATGTCTACTTTCTGAAGCAACTGATTATTGCTGTTATTTCTTTTTTGTCACTTCTATGGGCTAACATACATCATTTTGGAAAAAATCAGATTTTTAGTTAAAGCAGCACAGTTACAATTACAGCAGCTTTAACACAGAATGCAAATAAGGAAATATCATTCACCAGTGGGTCTGTTGTTTGGTCAATTTGAATCCCATGAAGAGACAGAAATCTAAATGCCTTCAAGTTTGGAATAAAACATAAAACATGATCAGAGAAATATGTCTGCAACATTTTTGTAAAAGCTTGGCCCCAGTATAACCAATTTAGAAAAATATTATCTTGAATTTGTAGTTAGCTGATGTAATTTTAGACTAGCAGCACTTTAGTTGTAAAATATTTACCCCGTCAGAAATATTGGAGGCTGACTGGAATTTCAATGAATCAACGGTACTTAGTTTTTCCTTTTATTTGAAAATAAACAATGGTCAAAGAAACATACAGTCTTATCCTTAGATTAGCATTGCAAAACACATTACTAAGAGAGAAAATTGTTTTTATACTATGAAGTGCTTGTATTTAACTAATTAATTATTTAAACAACCTTATATAACTGGTCATTCACAAGCTGGAAAGCCAATAAAAAATTCATAGTTATGATCATAATATTAAGTCATTTCCTTCTTAATTACCTTAACATATGGTACACTACCTTCATAGATTATGTACAGTATGTACACTGTTATTACCCAGCTAGGTTTGAAAATCAGCCAGCAAGCTATGATGGCAACTCATATATCTGGCAGTATAGATTGAAAAATATTTATTTCAATCCATATTGTCCGACCAAATGTGGAATAATGAAATGATGTTTTCATCCATGTAATACACGCATAAATGAATTTTTAACTTCAATTGCCCGCCACAAATAAAACTTGACGGAGGACAGGGACAGTTAAACTCCATTTAATGAAACTTTTCCTGAGTCAGCCATACTGCATATATCAGAAAAAGTCAATGAAATTCAATCCGCCATTTTTAACCATATCACTCAAGGGGCATGTCTTTCTATCACACTGAAGGCATTTCAACCAGAACATTGACTTCCACCAACGAGATTCCTTCTAAAAGCGGGTATGTAGGATGTCATTACTGAAAAATTACACTCTGTGCCCCCCCAGCCTTCCTTTCAACGCTCAACAGACGGTGACCCCCCACTGACCTGGAAGAGAATCAATGACACCATACTCACTTCATGACAAATCAACGACCAGAGGGGACGGATAGCATGGTCAATGCACCCCGACTCACCAATTATTTGCCTGCTGGAATTTAAGTGACCCTTTATTGATAAAGTGCACTACAAATGACCTGGTATTTACCAAAAGACGGGATCAATGACACCCTACTTACACAATTTAGCATCGCTACTTCCTCTTGTGTAATCCAGTGCAATAATCTTCCCTGTCTTCTGAGCCTGGATAGCCAGCCCATTGTTTTGGCTCTAGGTGTTGAAAAAGGATTAGGAAACGGCAACAAAAAGAGCAAATAGAGCTTAGCTTCTACCCAGGTTTGATGGTGATCACAGTGGACTTTCATGAGTTACACAGGATGTTTTAGTTTTACTTGTTTATTTACTGACTTTGGGTTTACTAAAATACATCCCTCTGGGGTGTTGTCCTCCAAAAAAAAAGACTGGACACAATGGTCCACTGTGTGTTGCACTGGTGCTGTTGGTGAGGGGTGCTGAACAGGACTGGAAAGTGTGTCTTTGTGGCTTTGAGTGAGAGGTCTCTGCAGCAGGAAGGTTAAGGCTAGGGGAAAGAGCATCGCTGATTTGATTTAATTACGAAGTGTGTGCTAGCGTGTGTGTGTGTGTGTGTGCGCGCGTGTGTGTGTGTGTGTGTGTGTGTGTGTGTGTGTGTGTGCGTGTGTGTGCGTGTGTGTGCGTTGTGACAGCCCGGTCCAGCGCTTGATTGTGGCTCGCAGGAGACGGGCACACAGTGAGGAGCGGAGCGATTTGCTAATCAGTGGCAGCACATCGCTAATCAATCACAGGTGATCTGCAGTTACCCGGCACCAGGCAACACAATTACCACACCCGCCACTCCGGCCTGATGGGAGCAGCACCGGAGGCTTATTGAGGAGGACAGGTCTGGCAAATGTGACATTTATAAAAACACCGAGGGTCCCCGCAAACAAGGAATCAGAGGAACACAGCAGTGGAAGAGTCACTATCCTCTGGTGTAATGTGACTGACACACCCAGAGACAGAGACAGACAGACACACACAGACACACGCACGCACACACACACACACACACACACACACACACACACCTCAGCAGTATTTGGTGTAAGAGAAGGCTAGTTTGACCTTCGATCTCAGTTTCTTTGGAAGCTGGTGTTGTGGCAGAAGTGGTTTAGCGAGTAGGGAAAATTTGAAGCCACAAGGTTGCGGGCCTCAATTCCAAGTGGGCCAATGCTGTTGTCCCCTTGAGCCAAGTACTTAACCTGAATATCCAGCTGCATAAATGGATAGGTACTGGAATTTTAAACCCTGCCCACTGCCTTGGAAAAGCTATTCTGCAAATATGTACTCTTGAAAATTCATTCGACTCGCATTCATTTTAAATAATCTTTTTCTTCACCTGATCTGTTACCATTTTACTTTGTTTTCCACAATCAATGTCAGTATTTTGTGCAAATCGTACGACAGAGACCAAGTAATGACAAACAAAATAACACCGAAAGACGGAAGTGACCTTTTTTTAATGTCTCAGGCTCATCCAGGTACGGAAATGCATTATTTGTTTAAGGTTATATCATGCACAGCTCATTACTGCAACACACTACTTGCTGTGGTAATTAGAAATGACAATAATTAGTGTGCTAGTGTGCTAGTATTCAAGTTTACAATCCCATAAACCCTACACTTAATTCAGATGGCTGCACGAAATACACCATTGGGTAAGAACTGGAGGGGGAGGGGGAGAAGGGGGGGGGGGCTTTTTAACTGAGATTAAGTGTTGTAAAATGAGTGAAACATTTATGAAATTTTCCTTTCCACTTCACAGTGGTTAAAGAAAATCTCACAGATGTTGACACGCAGGCAACCCAGATGGAAATTGCGAAGGAAAGAAACTTTTAATCATAACTAGAGGACCAGAGATGTCATAGAACCTGTCAGTGGAATGAATCTTTCACAGTATTTGACTAAGCTGCACTGATAGAGTACACAGAATCCAATCAAAGCAGACACCCAAGGAACATGTCCTTTTCCATACAGTGACATGATGAGAAAACTTTTCAACACTGGGAAAGTGGTCCAGGTGGTGTTTCGGTGAAAAACACCAGCAGGTAGCAATATGATGGGAAAAGTGATGTTGTCGACTTACTGGAGTTTTTAAAAATGTATTATTTCAGTTATAGTGATGTTTTCGATTGATTATTTTCAATGCTTACAGTTCCTGACAACCTGCCGGCTTTGCAATGGCAAGTGTAGGGGCATTTGTGGGTCTGTGGTTTAAAGCAATAATAAAATTTTAAAAAACACTAGAAATAACTCCAAAGCATTTTGAGCAGTGCTGTTATGTTTCCAGAGGCCGTACATACAAACACATTCATTTCATTGCATTTATTTACAACTCTCATCCTCATAGCTCCAACTCTATCGTGGCTGAAATGAAAGCTCTACACCACCTGACCATCCTCTCCCGATCTCTCCATACCCCTGCATCTAACTGCCGTAAAGCGCAACGCGGCCATTCCAAGCCTCGTCTGTCATACGCGGGATTTCCATCTCACTTCTCTCACCTCGGGTCCTAATTAGTTAATTGGAGGCACGGCCTGCCGAAGACGGCGGAATTCTCCGCATGTCTACGGGCCCTAATCAGCGGCTAATTAAGGAGAAGCTATAAAACCCGCACGAGCCCCTTGGCCCCTGAAACCGGCCGTCTCTCTCCCCCCCCCCCCCCCCCCCCCCCCCTTTGTGCGGGCTGAGGCAGGGGGAACATCAGCGTGAAGGATGCTCGTCCAGAGGGCGTCGACGAATGCAGCGCGGGAGAGGGCCAGCATTTCAATTAGGCGAATGGAGCGCGAACGAGGAAATAGCCACGCGCAGGCCCTGAGTAGAGTACCGCAGGCCCAATGTCTGGTGAGTCGGGTTGTGCCCTCATGATCTGACAGTAGAGCTCATGAGTTCCTCTCACTTACACCCCCACCCCCCCAAAAACTTTACCCAACCCATCAGTCCATGCAGGAGCATCAGGATCTACGCAGACATTTTTTTTTCCCCTCCCTCTCCCCAGATAAAATAAACAAGAAAGCAGTAATTTGACGCATCTGTAATCACCTTAGCCACATCCTCGGAGCTGCAGGCTTTAATTCTGCACGCTTTTAATTTGTTTTCACAGCGGTTCGAGCAAATTGAATTTGTTAATTAAAGCAGCAAAATGAAATGCTGAGCATTATTGACGAGATGCTAATTGAGTTAGTGTGGAAATTGGAAGGGGGGGTGGGGGGGGGGTTCGGGCGTGGGATTGGGGGGGGGGGGGGGGGCGGAGGGGCGATGGTTTCGGAGTATCAATAGCCAGGACAAATCATATTAGAGGGGAGTGTGAGAGAGTGGCGCGTGCCAGGTTGTCCCGGCGATGCGAGGCAAGGCGATGCGAGGAGAGGAGAGGAGAGGAGGTGCTCCTCCGCTGCGCCTCCTCTAGCCGCGCCGGCAGTCAGTCAGGGGGAGACGCGCTCCCGTTTCTCCCGCGATCCACTGGCAGCGCAAATCAGCTTAGCCCTCACAAAAGAGCCGGCGCAGTGGAAGCAGAGCTTCGGCGGGAGACGTACTGCAGAGGGAGTGGGCGGAGCGATGGCGGAGACATATGCTGCTCGGCGCGATGAAGGAAGAACGCTGCTTTCCAGGCTCCGTGTAAAAACGCCTGACGTATTCTGATGGGATATTGACTGCATTAATGCGCCGGGAAGTGCAATCGGGATGACAGAGGTGTGTGTGTGTGTGTGTGTGTGTGTGAGACCATGATGATGAACCAGCCAGTTTCAGCTCTGGGCTGAAAGGCTGAAGGGCTTCAGTGAACAGTCAGCTGTGAAGACAGGACCGGTGACCCCGAGGAGCGCGGAGGTGGGACAAGGCCAGAACTCTCATCGCCCTTCCCCCGGACATCTTCCCCACCTCTGTCACAGGGTCACAGAGTCAGACACAACATTGCCTCTGTTTACAGGACGAGTCACAAAAGCGCGGGGGGTGTGGGGGGATGGGGGGGTGGCGGGGGGATGAAACGTTTCACATAAGACGGTCTGTTACTGTACCCGGTCGATTTTTAAAAAACGCCTGATTAATGGCCTAAGCGTGCCAGTAGCCAGCCTCCAGTCGCGGGGGCTTTAGCGCTGAAGAAGCGAACGCGCGCAGCGGTCGCATGCGGGCGGGCGGGGCACGGAGAGCTGAGGGAAGTCAGGTGTGACACTCTCGCGGTGGAGAGTGTGTGTGGCTCCACCGTGGCTCCACCGCTGCCTCCACCCCCATCCCCCCACCGCCACCCCCACCCCCACACCCCCACCCCACCCCGCTTCAGCCGCGGCAGAGCAGAGCAGAGCAGAGCAGAGCAGGGCATGGCAGTGAGCAGTACTTAAATCACAGAGGTGATTATACAGCTAATTACAAGCAGTCCTGCTCTATTGATAGGGCCTCTGCAGCAACTGTGCTTGACAATGCATTTATTCCTCTCTCTTGCTCTCCCCCTCTCTCTCTCTCTCTCTATTGGGGGAAGAGACAAGAAAAAAGAAAGGAATGACAGAAGAGAATAAAAGGTAGAAAAAAGAAATAGAAACCAAAATAGATATAGAAATAGAAATAGATCCTACTGTAGATGTGAACATTTAAACTAGACTTATCAGAATTTATGAGAGTCTGATGTGATCTAGAACATAAATATTTGAGGAACTAAACACATTATCTTAATTAGAGCATTGATATCACTAGCTGGAGGTAAGTAGTAAAAATGTGGATAGCAACCATTGGGTGTTTGCTACTTAACAGATTAATACCATCACTTATTCTAATCTCCTTGTTGGCTTGTTTTAATACCTGGCAGCCTTCCCTTACATAAGGAAGTTTTGTGTTCTTTTTTTATCTGGTTATTTTTTCCTGTGCAGTTTGGCTCAAAGAGACTGAGCTGTAATTCTTGCAGTCCATTCCTACAGAAATCCTAGAAGCTGTCCATCATCCAGAGTGGAGAAGACAGCACAAACAAAAAGCTTCCTGAATACAAAACACACAAACATCTAATTAAGAATTTTCGAGACAATGCCATTATTCTAGATGGAAAGGTAAGTGAATAAATAAATAAATAAATAAATAAATAGTACCGTTATAAGGCCACACCAAGCATCCCAATGTAAACAGTTCTCAAATTGTTTACTCATTGCTTAGACCAATACAGCCCAATAATTAAGGTTACTGTAAAATTTACAGTATATATTGACTTTTTTTATTTATTACCCTTGCTATTTGTTGCAGAAGTATATAAGTTAATGCCCCAAAGTGCTGGTTATACCAGGCTCTGTACCTTTGATTTTAAAATGTATTAATTGCTAAACTAATTCTAACATTTTTAATGTTTGCATCTATGTTATTATTTTATTTCTACACTGAGAGAAGTTGAGTACAAACTGTGCTACTGCCAAAAATAAATGCTTAAATATGTAAGCTACACCATGTTTTTAATGACAAAAGGAAACTACGATCATAATTTTTATGCAATTGTATTTACATTTAGCCAGAC
This sequence comes from Anguilla anguilla, assembly GCF_013347855.1. Lineage (NCBI taxonomy): Eukaryota > Metazoa > Chordata > Actinopteri > Anguilliformes > Anguillidae > Anguilla > Anguilla anguilla. The sequence goes on along the minus strand of NC_049204.1, from coordinate 56,195,461 downwards.
CATATTATTCCAATGCAGGGCAGACAATGTATCAAAGACTAAGGAAGCTTGGTTCTCCTACTGACAGTCCACAACAAGAAGGATATGTCTATCTGGAGTGTAGCTAGCTTGCTAAATAACTACAGTATCTGGTCAGCTTATATCAAAATGTGAGAAATTTGAGGGAATTAACTTCCGTAAGCTATCCTAGCCAGCCATATCTTCTGCCTGTATTGAAAATGAAAGTGAACACATTGATGTTCCTACAAGAACCAATGCTGCGGCAGACAGTTCAAAAGCGTATTGCTTTCTGGTCTATAGAGTTAATGTTGACATTCGACTAAAATTTAATTAACATTAAGCTATTTTCCTGGGAATGAAATTCTCACTTTGAGATTACCACTGTCCCTCACCTGAGCCAATGCTTCACAGGAATTAGGCGGCTCAATACAAATCAGTCACGCGCACGTGGCCTATGCTAGTCACCGCTCAAGGTGGGAGTCAGTAGTGAAAACAGTGAGCCATCACACAGGCACTGTACGGGTGCAGGGTATTGGCTTGCAGCATGACTGCCCTCTTGATATCACATGATAACTGTAGTATGGGGCGAAAACTGTGTTTTCATTTTAGGTAGGACAATATGGGGTGAGCTCTACCTAAATTATAAACTTGATGCTTACAAAAACATACTACTTACAAAAACATTCTACATAAGCTGAAAATAACTGTTTTACTGTCAGTTCCTCTGCCTTTCTCAGTCTCTGGACATAGCTGCTTGCAGCTACAATCTATACTGCTTGCAGCTATAATCTATATTTCTTTTACTCTCTTATTTTTGGGTTGTCTGGAAATGACTGCTATTGCTTACAGCAAAACCAAAATGCTCTGTGTGTCATCAAACCATAACAATGCATTATCTTAAAAAATTTACAGTCTCACCTACTGTACAGTTATTGTGCATTCAGCTTCAATGACCAATCAACGATATTCCAGCACTGACACCTGTATGATAAGGACCCCAAGGCAAGAGGAATAAATACAACATGGTGGTAGTACACAAGGATACACTATATGTTGGTAATGAGGACTGTTTTGAACTAACTGGCTCTGTGGACTGCCAGTATTATGCCATTAGGAGCCATTTTAAGCCATTACAACATTTATCTTCAGAAGTACGAGAGCATCAGAAGATGAGTTGAAAGCGAGGAGCCGGAAGAGCTCAGAGAGCAGAAGTGGTCAAAGAGGCAGAAGGGAGGCTGGGAACGGACTGTACCGAGCTGTTTAATCCCCTTGTTTTGTTGTAGCTGTGCTGTGTGTTGATTACTCTGTAAGGGGGTAGAGTCATTGGGACATCATATTCAGAGTACATGCACAGTGGATCAAAAACCATGTGGATGTCCACACTTGGCTTTTGAACATGTGACTTCTTGAAGGGACAAGCCATTAATATAGTGTGAAATTCTCTAATCTGGAAGCCCTGGCCTCCCCCATACATGCACATATAGCCTTCATTAAATTTGGACTAAAATCTGTAGTAATACATTGTTAATGGTGTATAATGTACTTATTAATGTTTTATTAAAAATGTGTAAGTAGACAATATTCTAAACAGTCACCCTCATTTGCTGTATTTTCATTCATTATTTTTTAAAGAAAAGTACAGGCTATACGCAGTGCCATGGATTTGTGAGGTTCTCTTGGATGCATAGTGGTTTTCAGCTGAATTCATCAAAGGGTACAGTCCTTATTTTTGAAGAGTAACCCCTACAGGGCAGATGGTTACTACTTGTGCCTCTGGTTGTTTGCTCTGATCAGAGATCGCTACATGCTGTCTCCTCTCTTTGTGTTTGTCTCAGATTTTGTGCCAATGCCAATGGAAACAATGCAGTCACACAGCTTGCCAGCTCTGCCCACAGCTTGCAAATGAGTAGGCCAGCACCAGCACTGCTACCAGACTGAGATGACACAGGTCAGCACCACAAAAAAAAGATAATAAAAACCACTTGGAACCCGACCCAAGTAGGCCAGCCTAGTCCCACATTCATTAAGGATTATTGTTAGCTTTGCTTTTATGGTTTACTGGTAATTCACAGCCACACAGAATATAACAAGCATGCTAGTGATGTCTGTCAGATCATCACAGCTGGCTTGCAATCTAGAGCTTGCTTTCATGAGAATGCCACTTGATAAGCATACAGATATAAGTAGCCAGTTAGACGGCTAGCAAGCTTTGCTAGGGAGAGGAGCGGCAATTGTTGTCATGAGCAATTTAATGTAAGGATGGAGAAACATTTGCTTTGCTGCTGCTTCTAATGTGAACAATAAAGGAAGCAGGATAGGGCAAGAAAGAGAAGGAAATAATCACTACAAAGACTTGATATCTTTTTGAATGGTTCCATGTTTCGCACATGATTGGACTTAAATTTATTTCATTCCAAAAAAGCAAAGCGTTTTGTGACGTCAATGTACATAAATCTCACAACCCCACATTTCTGTTCGAAAAAAAAGTGTAATTATACGAAGTGAAAACCGAAGTTCCATATTTATAACAGCGAATAAAGGCAAACAGCAATTACACACCAGTCACATTTTAATTCCTGAGGCGAAACGTGTCGTGTTTTGCAATGTGTTGATTGTCCTAACACCTTCAAGACTATCTCCCTTCAGCTTCTCTCGTACATGGCGCTTTCTGAAAACGTCTTTCTTTTCGGGCGCAGGCAGCGAAGAGAGGCTCGGAATCAAGCGAGGTAATAATAAATTTCACTTCACGCAGCGAATCGTCCCCTCGCTTCTCTTCTGAGCGTTTTCATTAAGGACAGCAGTCCGCAAGGCTTTCCGCTGGAATATAATTGTTTGGGCTTAATGAGCTGTGGAGAAAAGAAGGGAGAAAGGAACCTGAGACTATTAGGCGGAGAGAAAAGTTTTAAAGCAACAAGGTAAACATCCTTCCGTCAAAACACGCAGGAGTTTTTTTTCCAGAGAAATAATTACCCGCTCTAATTGGGCAGAGCAGAGAGAGAATGGGTCATGGTGCTCTTTAACGCAGAGGCTGTAATTGAAGATTTAGGTCAACACTGCCACCCTATTGCTCCCATTAGTTTAATTGTTAATTTCTTAATGTGGATGCAAATCAATCTGTCTTTAAACCACCCGTACCCTTCACAATTAACCAGCGCTTCAACGTGAAGCAGTCCTTTTTTTATTTTTTATTCCAGGAACTGCAGCAAGCATTCTTTCTTTTGAAACATTTTGTCAGGTGAATTTCTCTCTCTTTTTGACATAAAACCTTTGGAATGGTGAAGGACACAAAGAAAGCAAAGGTTGCAAATATAAAGAGGAAATGAATTCGGAATTCTCCGTATTGGAGGTAAACAAAGGCCACAAAAAAGATCACTGAAAAAAAGAACGCCTCTGGTTGTCTTCTTTGTGATGGATCAATATGAGTTTAAGCTGCATGTGTATGCAGACATGCGCGTCTGTCTTTGCGGTGGCAGTGCAGAGTTTTCCCAGTAAATTAAATTACAAGACATTTTGGCTTTAAGGCAGAAGAAGGCCAGGTAGACGCTATCAGCCAGAAGAGATAGAACTGATTATGATCGGCTCAGAAAATGAGAGAGGAAAAAAGAGACTCATAAAAGAACAAACTAAAACAAGCTGTCTGCAAAACATCAAACTTTTTCTTCTTTCACATTGAAATTACTACCTTAAATAGGAAGAGGGAATTTTAATTAAAACTCAGGGCTATCTAATCTCGGTCGGTAGCGTACACCGACTAATCCTGCTTCCATCCAAATTTGCTGGGTACTTTGTCAGTTATCTAATTTCGCCTCTGTTATCTACAAAACTATCTAGTTACATTTGCCAGCTACTTAAAACATTCATTAGAGAATTAAATGTTCTGATGACAGCGCTTTGATTTCGCATGCAGATGGTGCCTTAATCAGCACCTACAGTGCTTCACATTTCTCTCAGAAGGCATGAAGCCATTTTACAGCTGCTGTGAATGAGGACAAAGAGGACTAGCAGCAGCAGGCAGACACCCTCCCTGGGATCCGAGCGGGTGACAATGGCAGCGGTAATGAGGTTCAGCTCTTACAGTACGTTAAACAAATACACACCGAGCCCGTATCGGATTACAGTTCATTTCTGTTTCGTGCTTTTTCTCTTTTTAAAAAAAAAGGGGAAGCAGACAGGCCGCTTTCCTTTTTGTATTTATACAAATAAAGGAATATTGTTTTCGCTTTATTCATACGAGGAAAGCAGAGAAGTGCTTCTAATGCACAGAAGGAAAATACAAAGCAACTGACAGCATGGCTGAGGTCACAGAGGAGTCAAACGATGGCATCGAGGAACAACCATCTACATCAAACGCGAAATTAGTCCTCGCTGACACGTGCTGTTTCAAATTACTGTTAAGCTGGATGGCATCAAAAATGTCTGTTGGACTTTGAGTTTGATTTCAACAATGTGAGCGCATTCACCTTGGACATTTCAAATTACATGCAGAAAACACACCAGGAAATACAAAGGTGTCCACTACACAGATGCAGCTCCACTGCTGAATTTCTTGTGAGAGTGGAAAATGGACCCATTGACTCATTGAATTACTTTGTTGAAACAAGCTGTGGCCTCTATTATCTTGCAAAATACTTTTGTTCATTGTCAGTGCGATCAACATTAATCTTTTGCCACCTTGTTCATATTCAGGCACGGAACTTGCGCTCATTTACTTTCGACTGTAAGTCAACTTGTAACGTCATCGGTTGTTGTACATAGTTGTTTCAGCGAGCATCATGGGAGTCTCGTGCGGTGTTGTTCGCTACCCCAAACCCATCCGTACTCATCCGAGTGGTAAACACACACGAGTAATGGATGACTGGCTTTATGGTACGCGTGAACACAATGCTGCCACTGACATCAGTAAATCAGCTGAGGTGCGAATCACCTGAAATAAAGCTCCACCAATCAGCTGAGCTGCAATTTCACCTGTAATAAAGCTCCACCAATCAGCTGTCCGTGTGCGCCTGCGCGTGCGCATATGCAACATTAAGTTACACCGTAAACCTGAGAACCCTTGCAAAATCTATGCGCTGCTGCTGGAAAAAAAAAAATCCTAAGGGAAACACTGTACCATGTCTGTGGTTCTAAAAACCACACTGACCACAGTGCAGGACAGTCATCATTAATTGAAAATTGCATAAATTAGCATAAATTTCATAATAGCCATATTAGTTTCATTCTGTAAATGAGGCCAACGATTCAGCCCATGAAACCATGAGTATGATTGACTGTTTAAGAGTGTAGCATTCAAAGTATAAAATAAAAGTACAGTATAAAGGCAACACGATCACTGGCTGACACCAGCTAACAATTCAGTAACCAACTTTAGTCAAATACTGATCATGCATTAGTTAAGCATAAGATTAACCTACTTGTCATAGTAGACATGTTAAGGGATATCCTTAACATGTATAACTGTATAACAATGATACATGTTTTACACTAATGATTTATGTAAGTACTCTCTTAAATTACTAATCTGCTTCAGCCTAGTAATGTCAAAATACTGGGTAAACTGACTGAGCTACATAAGCCAGTTCTTGGCCTGGAACAACAGATCCCTACAACAGCACTGTTTAAACATGCTGACAGCAGCACCAATACTGAAAATGTCCAGATGCCTGAGTACTGTACCTAAAAACTAATAAAGGAAATGCAAGGTTTCCTGAATCACATAGTGGGTGGGGCTACAATGAGCTGCCAATCACAGGGGTTTTCCAAAATCAAAAGATTTGCTACAAACATCAAAACACAATGATTGACTCAAATTAATATCATATAGCAGCTTCAATGGTTTTTGGTTTCATGAAACCTGACTCTCACATCAATACATAAAACAACCTCATAATGACTTAGCATTTCACAGGTAAATCTATGAAACCATACATAAATCAATCGTGACAACTACAGTAAAAAAAAAAAAAAGGTTTTCCAACAGGGAAACAAAGGCAGCCAACATTACAATTCTGTCTGTACCAAATGACTATGACAATAGCTAATGAATGGGGGCATTCTAATTATCGTATGTTTCATCAACTAGCTGTACAAGCAGTATAATTACAATCATAGATGAAATATTCATTGTTAACTGGAGAGGAGTTTGCAGTTGGTTTCCTAGCAGCTAACCGTTAAACAGGGGCGCTCAATTATGCAGAATCGCAGCCCAGTAATTTATTTCCTACCCAGGCGAGCGACTACTTTGTTCAAATGTTACAGTCATAATTTAACCAATAAAACCATGCCCCCCAGGTGAAGAAAACAGGAAAACGGTGCCACACCCCTCCTGTGGAGGGAGCATGAACCTTCAAGCACAGGCTACTCCATTCAGCTTGTTGTGAAAGGTAGACTACTCCCAAAGATGAATACGCCTTTAACGTGTTATTAATATGGAGGCTTTTACAAATGGATCTCAAGATCTCTTTTTTTATTCAGCATACTTTGTTATACAAACAACACATTCATGCTATGCAGATGCACAGTGTGGTGGTAATTAGACTTGATTTCCATCTCTACGTGTTTACCTGTCATTGGATGACCATCCTCATCGGAGGGCGACGCTCAGCATTAGCAGGACATGTTTGAACAAGGAGCGATGCTTTTAATCAGCTTCATTGATATATCAAATCAGTTCAAAAATGCTTGTAGCTCTGGCTGCCATGCAGTATCAGACTATAACAAAACAGATCAGTGCTACCAAGTCAGTAACCTCTATTAAGTAATGCTGTACATTGTCTTCAAAGAAATCCTCCACAAAAAGTACAAACAGCCTGGAAAGGGGTCCAAACAATTGTCGCAAAAACAACACACATTTCATTTAAAATATGCTTCAAAGCAGGATTTAGCGTTTTCATTTTAAGGCACACACGGTGTCATCCATGTCAGTAAAAAATACTGACCTACTGTATATGAACGTAAGGTTTTTTAATGTATATTTCCCTTTTATATGACAAAGACGCATTTGCCTTATTAATAACTAAACTGTGCATGAACACCGCGCGTGAAGAGAGGATTGTGGGAAGGAGGCCGAGGAGACAAAGGACGGTATTGATCTCTGGGTGAAAGGGATCGGTCGCTGGACTCCCAGCGCAGGCTCTTTGTGACTCTGAAACGCAAGTTTAAAGTCGTAGCGTGGCAGCTTGACGGCTTCACAATGGGCAGCGATGGGATGCTGTATCTGACATCCACGCCATCAGAAAAAGGTTATTTCCTTTTCAGCGGCTCCCTCCGCCCCCCCGCCCCCCCCCCGCCCTCCCCCCACTCCCTCTCTCCGCAGCCTCCGCCTCTGCACCTTCCTAAAATCAATGGGGAGAAGTCATTGTACATCTGAAGGTAAGACACTGAATAGAGATCAGGCTCCTCTTATGACAGAGTGCTTTTTGTGTATGTGGATGAGTGTGCTTTATTTCCTCTCCGGGCCCGTCGGGGGCAGCGGGGAAAATGTGAAGATTGATCTCTTACAGAGGTCTTTATGGGACAAAAGTTTAATGTCTTCAATTCATAACAGAAATAATAGGTGACAGCAAGCTAAAATCCACCAGTCTCCACAGCGTTTCCATAGAAACCGGGGAAGGATTGGGAAGCGCTGTCACCATTACTCATCCGCAAATCCCCAATATTTAAACACATCTTTCTGGAGTGGCATAAACTTTATTACGTATGACAGGTCTAAACTTCAAACGCAGCCTGGCATGAAGCTGACACCCGTAATTTATCTTAGCATAATCCAATTATATGGGACCGGGGCTTAATGTACTTATCTTTTATTATTACATTCTAAAGAGATCATTAAGTGTCTGCTCCCAGCCAGTTGAAGGGGGGGGGGGGGGGGGGGTGGGGGGGGGGGAGGTTGTGGCAGAATGGCACTCCCTTTGACCAGGCCCTCTGCCTGCTTTCCCTTAGCCCAAAAACACACCCAGACAAACATGGGTTCAAAGCTACGATTCTTTACACTGCATAACTGGCTGTTTCAAACGATTGCAAAACAGATTATACAAATTCATTCCATATTGTGTGTCCCTAAGGTTTCATTTAAACTCATCTCATTTAATGTATTTATTAGGTTAGTTTTTTATTAGGTCAAAACACATTCAAGGGAAATGCGTGTTCAGCACATGCTCAAAGACACTGGATACAGAACGTATTATGTCTGAGAACACCACGTGTGCAAGTGTCAAGTCAAGCAAACATGCTAGTTATAACAGCATTACCAAAGAAAGAAATACTGCACATCTATAGATCACTGATACCGTCCATGAACTGAACTCAGTTGAAATAACCATTGATATTTAATCCCCCTTCAGCCAAAGACGTTCCCTTTATATTAAACACAACATCTGTTTCACACAGGCCCTCGCTTGGTCTCAGTTACAGTCACAGAAGCCTGTCATTCCGCGCCATGTTTAATGGATTCCACCACTCCACATAACCACCAGACGCTCGCAGCCGCGGTCGACGCGTGCGTCTGAGGCAGCGATTTCTTTCTGGATGATTGCCCTCGTCGAGGAAAAAGCGATACGTTGGATCAAGACCTCCTCCGTCTCGGACCCGACCATCACTGTCACGGAGAGCAGACCAGAGCTGTCGGTGCTCCATCAATTTAATTGGGATCATTTAAGCCCCCCCCACTGAAATGAAAAACGCTCGGCGATTCAGCTCCAAAAATAATTCTTTGTTCTTCGGTTCTCTGTGTTTTCTTTCCCTCCTCTTTTACGCCATTCGTAGCCGCGGCCTCATTTGCATACGGCGGCTGTTTCCGATCCGTCACTCGCGTCGCGGATAAATAACAAGCAGAAATGTCTCGCTAACTCGTTAAAAAGAAGTGGATCTCCATACAAAACACGGTAATTAGACTGAGAGATGATGTTTTTCTCAAAAGAAATGACTACAGACAAGCACGCAGTAGAGATCTTAAATGTTCAAAGTATAGGTGCTAGCAAAAAATAAGGTTCAAAAGGGAAAAAAAATTATATAACCATATAAGCATAGACTATTTGAAGTCAACTGTACTTCTTTATTAACATTAGCTTCACGTTCCAGTAAATAACTGTGATATAGGAACTCCATCAAAGGTTGCCGACCATTAAGGCAGCTATAGGTGGATTTCAGCTGTCAGGAGAAGCGCCGTGGTAAATCTAAAAATGAAAAAAGAAAAAAAGTCAATAAGAATATAAAAGCTAGTAAATGAAATGATTTGGATCTCCACCTGCACACACAGCGAGGTCAAGCCTCTACCTTGAAAGGTGTGTAAACGCTCTCCCCGGCCCACGCCAGCCGGTCGCCTGAAAGCCAACCCCCGATACCCGCCTCCCCCCCCACGCACCCACCCCCCGCCTCCCCACCGAGCCCCCAGACCCTCCAGCCTGCGCGGCCCCCCGCTCTAATGAAAAGCAGGCCGCAATCCCTTTCAATTTACCCAGCCTGGCCGGGTGCCGTTAAAGGCAATCGACTCAGTGAATAGAGGCACTATATCACAATATGCAGGTGCAGGCGTGCCGGGGAGGAGAGACATTGTGCCTTCGGAGAGCGGAGCTGGCATCCATCTCTTAGGCAGCAGCTCGTTTACGGGAGAGAGGCAGGCGCTCGCAGGAGTTGGGGGGGGGGGGGGGGAGAAGAAAGAAAAAAAAAAAGGAAAGAAAAGAATAGAACTGGAGGAAAAATGAGAGACCTTCACATCCTTCAATTTTCTGCTCTAGGATGAAGGGGGAAAAAATTTATTTTGTGCAACAGGGGGAGTGAAAAGAGTCTGGAACGGACAAGAGTATCTGCGCAGGGAGGATGAAAAAGGCTCTGTGGGCGTGAGAATCGGAGCAGGATGAGTGGAGATGTTTGCTATCAGTCGGCTCCAGTCCTTACATGTGTCAAGGAGAGGAGTCGAGGCAGTGGAGCTGAGCTGTGGCGTGCGGCTGGGGTGTGTGGCAGGGGGCAGGGGGTGGGGGGCAGTGGAGTGGGGGCTGCTGTCCGGGGTGGAGGGCAGTGTGTAAGACACCAGGACCAGCTACAGAGAGCTACAGGAACCTTGCACTGAAACGACCAACCCCCAGTGAAAAGCCTTTCAGTTTACCGGGAGTTAATTTAGCCATTAGCATTCCCATAGAATGACAACAAGCATAGAGTGATTGTATCAAGAATAGCATACCAGTCTGAGTAGCTGAAACTTGTTCTCAGGTTATTATGTGGTGGGACACTACCCATGATGGAGAGAGAGTGGCCAACCTCATTACTCAAGGCTAAGACCCTCTTTACCCTGACACGAAGAAACAAGGTCCAATCAGAGTGCCTCAGGATTGACTCTTCCAGGAGAGTGCACCCACGGAAGTGAACTCCTGACTCCTACCTCTCGGATGGCACTTGTTTACCGCGCGGCAGGACAATGACCAGTCCTCCTCATTGACCCAATCTCCTCATTCTCAGATTCAATTTAAGAGCTATAAATCTGCCCCTCCCCCCTACCTTGCCCCAGCACTCCGCGCGCTTGCAGGGCGGCGGTGGTGGACTCACTCTCGGCTCAGCGCTGCTCTCCGTGCGCTGAATTGCAGGACGAAGGGCAGCGCGCTGCCTAACCTCTGATTGCAGGCCTGGAGGGTTCGCCTCCTCCTCGTACCCATGTTCAGCGCTTGTAGTGGGGGTCTCAGGGAGGCCATTCCTGTTCCTCGGGACGTGATCTTTAACTATTAGCCCGTGCCCCAGTCTCCAGCTGATCAGAGGGGGAAAAATGGATGGTATTGATCTTTAAGGTACCAAAGAGCTGAAGAATTGACCCCCCGAGAGCAACGTAATTTTCGGCAGTAGGATGAGGCCACTACAATTTTCCCTGATTGGGCACGGGGCAGTTTGTTTACAGGTGACCGTGTGTTGTAACGCCCTGTACTGTTGACCATGTTCCCTACAAGAGTTGAACCAGGCAAGACACGTATTTAGAGGTAAAAACATTTGACTACACGTGTCAGAAGTTAATAAGAGTTAAGAATAACTTCTGGAGTTAAGAGGATTTCTGTATATGCACAAGGCAATGCAAAATCTTATGGAAATGTGTAGATGCCATAGCGATGCCATAACAATCTGTAAACAATACATTTTGAGAGCTTTCTGGCTTTGTTGAAATTTAGTGTGAAAAACGGAAACTTGCATATATTAATCATTCATAGGATGTTGACAGACAAGGCTTCTGATGGCTATTAACAGCGCAGACAGTTTTATGCATGCATTCCTTGATGTTTACTTCATTCGGCTGGACCATCCAGAGCGCATCATCCTCATCTGACATGGACAAGGGAGGTCTCTGTTCCCCGTGCCTAAAATGTCTCTCACTCAATTTACAACAAATTAACAATCCCTGAAAGTGAATCTTAAGCCTGACTGAATTTGGAGGTTGAGTAACTCACTTGTCATTCATCTTCATCCCTCCTGAAATGAAATACACCAATTTCCTCCCTTCTTTTTTCTCCACTTTCCTTCCAGAGCCTTAAATTTGGAGGCAAGCATAGAAAGCAATTACGCTGCCAGGGAAATATATTTTGACTTATGAAACAACTGCATTTTTTTTTTTTTTTTTTTTTTTTTTTTTTTGCTCAGCCAGCCCTCCTGGGAGCAGGTGCCTGACACGGAAATGGAACGCAGGCTTCCAGCTTCCACACGCAAGCACACGTCCATGTAGCCATTTGCGAAGCCGGGGTCCGTAAACATTCGGACGGTTTTACGGGCCTCCGTGGCCGGGGTTAGATTTCTCGGAGAGAAGGCGCGACGGCTGCCTGCCGCGCACAGCCTCCGTTTGAGAACACATCCCTCTCTCTTTGTCACTCGACAGCTCGCTCTTCAGCAGCCTCCTCTTGACTCTCCCGTGAACCTGTCAGCAGTCCTTGCCCTTGGCCGCCCGTTCCGGAGAGCGCACCTTGTGGAGTCAACCTTTACACAATGCCTCACAGAGGCCTGCTTTTCCAGGCCCTTTCACTCTTCAAGAGCGGCCATATAATCACACGTAGAGGGTGCTGCAATGTGCCGTACTGGCAGGAAATGCAGCACTTACAATGCGTGCAGCAGCACAATGCCAGCTTTGAGGCCACGCAGTGGAGATATCTCTCAATCGGTTAGCCTGCCACAGCTAGCCTTTCCCACCTGAAGCCTTTGAATGCAAAGCACACCCACTTCCAATGAAACCAGTTCCCCAAAACTGACTAAAGGAATAAACACGTTATGATATTTAAAAAAAAAGAAAATTAGTCCCAACTAATGAAGCCTACACTAACGTAATTTCAAAATAATTACAAAATCGTGTAACATTCTGCAGTGGTTCAGTGGCACAGAACCATCAGAGCCCTGGAAATGTATCAGAACTGTCTGAATAAAACCAGGCAGATTTGAATGCATATGCAGGGGGTGAGCGTATGTGCCATTTCTGTGTCCATACCGGATTTCACTAAATAGTAACCATGGCAGCACAGTGTTTCCATGCAGGATTAGAACCAATCAAGTTTCAAAAGACATAAAGCACACACGATGATTTTACTTACGATGATTTATTCCGAGATAGCCCAGGTCCAACGTCTATGCATAAATATTTAGACACATCATAAATTCTCCTTATTATTCCTTTCCTAGCCTCGTCGACATCGCCTCAAAATTCTCATCACTCCATGGCTCTGTAGGATAACCAGCTGAGCACATTCCACCCAAAGACATCATCGCCTCATCACGCCGCAAAGGCCCTGCTCCATCAAAGCCTCATTGCCGTGCACCACATTTGCCAGATGATCACTTTGTCTTTGATATAGAGGGTCTCGGTGTGCACTAAAGCACCTTGACTGCACCCTGGAGGTCTCGGTGCTCTAGATAAAACGGTAGCTCAATAACACCGGGTCAGATCAGCCTCTTTATCTTCAAAACCCAACGTCAAATAAATTCCTTGTTCTTTGGTTTGGGGGAAGACACGGCTGCCTTTGTGCTGCCTGACTCAAAGAGCGAGGGTAAGACCCAACCTTATTTCCCAACTGCATCCTTTTTGTTGCAGGATCTGATATGCTACGTTTCTCCGTGGTCCTCACAGAACAAGCCACAGCGTTTACCTTCTGGGACACAGCAGGAAGTGTAGATGATTGCGATTTTCAGCATTTTGTAAGACCTGGTGGTGACTGCACGCTGCATGCCAACTACTCTGCTAGTTTCCCTGGATTTTCAAAAAAAAAATATATACATAAGAATGAGATTCATAAAGAGGCAGGCCTTTCAGCAATATAGTTGAATATACATGAATATTTAAAATACTGGGACATAAAAGGAAAACCTACTGTTACAAGGACCCACTCTCACTGCTGTTAAGGAGCCTAACAAATGAACCACGTACAATTATCCATCCTTGTTTAACAGAGTAGACAAGGTAGAGACAAGCCCAATGCCTCCGCTCTGATCTCAACCATCAGCAACTCGCCACCAGTCTGAGTTTGACCTTCTCTCTTCACGGAAGGCAGAGCCGCTATTGATTAAATCTTGGCACGCGGTGTACAAACACAGCGATAAGCCCAGCAGACAGCCGCAGCGCCGGCGGCTCCTCATCATTTATTCCCACTAAAAGGCACCGGGACAAGGTCCCCCACAGGTTGTCGGCAGGAGACCCCTCTGACCATTAGGGCCACAAAAAATAACCTTCCCGGCTCAGCACATCGCCCCGCTCCTCCCTGACCTCCTCTTCCAGGGAAGCTGCTTTTCCTTTCCGTTCGTCCTTTCTCCACGCGCGCTTCTCTTCTCCGGCGCGTCCGATTCGGTCGTTCACGAACATTTCAAAAGTGAAGTCTGCTGCACCCCTCTGGAGGTAATTATTCCAGCAGCTCCATCACTACGGGGATGATCTGCTCTACGGTCTATTTAAATCTCCCAAATTCTATTCCGCCTTAATCTCACTCACATCAGGTGCTGAATTCCTGCTCACAAAGTGCTCAACACATGCTAGAACTAGAACTATAAAACGCACTTTACGAACCTATAAGATATTCTATGGTTATCCAGTGGAAAGAGGTTCTATAAAATATTAGTAGTTGTACATATAAGCTCCCACACAGATTTTCATATAAATTAACCGTGTTTTTATTATATATTATATGAGAACTTCGAAGCTGAAGATTAAACCAATTGCCAACTGACCTCATCCCTTTTAATGGTAAAGAAAATTTACACAAATGAGCCTGTGTGAAATGTAGTTAAAATACTGCCTACCAGCAAAATTAAAAAGGGCCCCTGTGCTAGGCTAAATAATACGTTTTAAAAAAAGCTGCAGTGTCAGGAGGAAAAGTGGAAAAAAGCTTTTGGTATGCCCTCTCCTCGCCCAAGGTTCTGACATACCCTGCCAAGCCATGTGAACAGGGCGGCAATGTATGCGCCATTCACGCTGCCTGTGCTGCTGCCTACACTGCTGCCTGTACTGCTGCCTGTGTTGCTGCCTGTGTTGCTGACTGTGTTGCTGCCTGCACTGCTGCCTGTACTGCTGCCTGTGTTGCTGACTGTGTTGCTGCCTGCACTGCTGCCTGTACTGCCGCCTGTGTTGCTGACTGTGTTGCTGCCTGCGCTGCTGCCTGTGTTGCTGACTGTGTTGCTGCCTGTGTTGCTGACTGTGTTGCCGCCTGCGCTGCTGCCTGTGCCACTGCCTGTGCCACTGCCTGTGCTGCCCAGCGCAGACGTGAAGGCAGTGCGTCAGGTGAATCGTGTGAGCGACGCAGTCACTTATGTTCTACAGCGCCGTTGAGAATGAAAAATCATATTCGGAATGTCAGTAGCCCCATGGGTACATCCAAACAGATATAATCTAAATAATGCATTCAGAACTGTTTCACAAATGGCACATTTCTGTGCAGATGGAGACCTTATAATAAAAGAACGGTCACATTTCTTTACTCCAGGGTGCCATTTGTTGATATTGAAAGTCCTATAAAAGACATCAGTCAGAAAAGATAACGGAAAACTTAAAGAGAAAATACAGAGGAACTCCTACTAAATATATATAATGGGTGGTAGACCCTACTCATTATACATTCCATTTAAAATCTAAATTAAAAATAAATAAAACAGGAGCAACATCCAATGGCTGATGGCCCCTAGATTAATGTTGACAATGCTAAATTGGGCTTGGACATAGTTTTACACAAAATCTTACCATTCACTTTTTGTGAAGACAGAATCTGCAAGCACTTTTCACTATTGGAGATAGCTCACCGTCACTTTTGGTCTATGGAAGAGATGGTTTCACCTCTATAATGCCTCCATGACACCACGGGATGTTTCCCCTTTTAACTTTTGCAAAGCTTAGTGGAGCGTAGCTGATCTATATGCACTCTGTATTGTTTTATGGAAAGCTCAATCATTTCTGAAAAGTTGACAAACAGGGCAATTTGCTATGATTTACTGCCGGCACTGATGAAGAAGTTTAGAATTGCTTTAGTTGACAGAAAGCTTTTCATTTCGCCGTGTATTTATATGTTCTTTTTCTCAGCCGGAGAGTAAATTATACGTTTTTGTTAAACCTCTTAAAGAGCGCGAACGGAGCGCAGGACTTAATGGGCAGGGGTACGCGCACCTCCACAAAGCTCGCAGCGTAGACCGATTTCTGATTACTTTTTTCAAATCAATTTCCAATGCCTTTCATTCTTTTTTTTTTTTTTTACACCCGGTTTCCGCTCAAAAAAGTGGAAAAACTCTGTCTGCGCTAACAATCGCTGCAGCCACAAAGGAAGTGTGGAAAGAGCTGGTAGCGCAGCTCTCGCACTGGCTCCCACAGATCAGCTTTGTTGACTCGTGTACCAGACGCCGGAATGGTCTCACAGACTCCCGGCGTAGTCAGTACAGATAAAAAAAATAAAAAAGTGAATAAGTGTGGGAAACTACAGCGGGTGGTAAAAACGTTGGAGCTCGAACCCGAAGCAGTCAATCAGGCAGAGCTTTCATTCTGTTTCCACAGACTCAGATCGCCCTGGAGAGAGAGGGAGAAAGAGAGAGAGACGGAGAGAGAGAGAGCCCTTCATACTTCTTTGCCAGGACTGTTTGCTGTTCTTTTTTTTTATTATTTCTTAAAAAAATCCCTCTAGGATTCTAACAAACAGAGGGAAGGGGGAACATCAGTGAGAGACCCTTGCAGGGACAAACCCAAAGCCGAATAAACCCTTCACAGGATCAGAGCTGGAGGCCAGCAGGCTAACACAAGGAGAAAGCGCTATACCAGGAGCGCAGGACAGGACCGGCCACGTGTCTGAAGCTCCACCCGGGCCCCAGCTCCAGAGGAAAGCCCCTGAAAACACACTGAACTGGGGATCGCGCGCCGCTGCTGATGCATCAACAGCCTGTCTACCTACATCACAGAGTGCAAAGAGCCTTTCATCCTCTTCCTAACCAGCAGACGCCTGGGTACGCGCCGTCCCACACAGGCGCCGAACAATTCAAGTTCAGCTTACATGCGTGTGCAACGGACGGGGATCGCGGTCGGCCTTGTTTGTTTATTCGTCCGGCGTATGAACCACCCGGCGCCTTTTTTAAAAAACTGCCGCTCCCTGTTGCAGGCATCGGTATGATTAAAATAAAACAAGTTAAAACAGAACACGGGAAAGAGAAACAGCCAGAGAGAGACAAGCTGTGGGAGAGATGCGAGGAGGAGGTAGAGAAGAAAAAAAAGGTGAAAGGCAATATGCAGTTTAAGCATTTGTTATTATCCCAGTAGTGCAATTATAGGAGACCTCCCCCCATCACAGGCCGAGCTGCTGCTCCCTCTCGGAGTTCTGCCGAGACAAGGCATCACAATTAAGGCAGATTTGGCGGCGCTGCTGTTTATAGCGGGCGGGCTGCGAGCGCTAGCGTAGCGCTAGCCCCCGAGGCCCTCGCTTCTGTTAGCCTGCCTGTCGCTCAGTCTGTCGCTCCGGTCGGGCTGCTGGCTCTGCACCTCCGCTAGCTCCGGGGGGCCGTTCAGCGCGCGCGGGCGCGTCTGCGCTCTCTCTCCGCCGGTGAAACCTCCCAGCGCCGTGACTCGGCGAGTACAGAGAGGAGGTCTGGAGCAGGCGAGCTGCCCCCCCCCGCCCCCCGGCTCCCTGAAACACCTCTTCACCCGTTAAAACCCATATTTATGCCACATTTCAGAGCCAATGTCAGTCAGCTCAGCGGCATGTGCCCACGCATTAAAAGCAGGCCTGACGTATACTTCGCTTTCTCGTAACGTTTTAAAACGCGCGTTATATATTTTTTTATCGGCCTTCGTTTTTAAACAACCCGTATTCGCATGCGCCCGCCGCGCGGCCGTTTAAAACTACGAGTTTGGAAAAGCGTTGAAACAAAGTTCACCGGCGCCGGTCCCACAGAACCCCGCACTGATATTAACGCCGCTTCGCACTTCCTGTTACCCGTGAAGTAAAAAGGCGGCCGAGGCTCTGACGCTCAAATGGAAATGAAATGAAGTAATTGTGTGGAGGGGTGGGGGGGGGGGGGGGGGCGGGGGCGAACGTGCCCGGGCTGAACGAGCCCTGATATGCCCCGCTGTAAAGATCCGCGGCGCCTCGTTCCCGGGCCGGGGGGGGCGGGGGCGGGGCTAAGCCCTTTACAGAGCCGCGCGCTAAAGGTCCCCTCATCCGTCACTCATCGCCGGCCCTAATGAGGGGGCCGGGCTGTCAGAGACCCGGGAACACAGGAAATAAAAAGACAAATAAGGCCATAAAAACGCTCCTCTGACCCGGCATACTAATTCCCGCTCTGCGTGCCGTCTTCTGTCTCTGACCTTGTTCTGCCGCGGCGCAGGATATCCCACAATGCCGTGCGCCGGGACTCTCGCACAGCTCCGCAACAGAGCTACCAGGCTGGAAGGTGCAATAAGGAAGCACGACAGAGCGGTATGGAACGTCGTCCTATACGTCGCCCTACACGTATGTTTTCTCCGGTGCTGTTAGCTGCGATATATATTTAAAATTATTTCGCCTCAAATATAATTTTCTCTTTCAAAGGGTATTTCATGAAACATCTTCTTTTTGAATTTGCACCCAGCTCCTTATCAATAAATGCACTTTCATCATTGCTCCTTGCAGCTAGCTCTCCTTGACAAATGTTGGGGAAAAAAAAGAACACGTAATCTTTCGAGCATTTCTAATGAGTTTTTCTTCTACAATTATTTGATAAGAGCAGAGACAGTACTGCGGGCGCTGCGCTCCGCTCGATCCAATACCTGCGCCGGTGAGGTGGGCGCGCTCTCCTGATTACAGGCGTCGGCCGCTCCCCCTCCGAGGGAGGAGAGCGACGCAGCGCCGCTCCAGGAACCCGGAGCTCTCTCTCGCCGCTCGCCTTCGAGTCCACGCGACCTCGTTCGGTCCGTTTCCAACGACGGAGGGACAGGAGAGGAACGGCGGGAAGCGTTCGAGCGTCGGGGGTGGGGGGGGTGTGGCGCAGGCGCCCAGGGACGCGCGAAGCCTCGCTCTGTGTCGGAGAGGCAGCTCCGGGGGGAGGAAGAGGGAAACGGGCACACTCACCACGCTGAGGCCCAGCAGCTCCCTCTGCAGGTAGTCGAGGTTCCTGCGCTCCAGGCTGTCCAGGTAGTGCTGCAGGCGGGAGTAGGTGTACGGGTAGCAGTAGGCGAACTGGTACACGTCGTCCTCGCGGTCGAAGCAGAAGGCGAAGGACATCACGTAGTTCCTGCGGTGGTCCGGACAGCGGTAGTAGTACACGTTTTTGGCGGGAAGTCTTTGCCTGCCAAGATAAAATCGACGCATAAAGACAGTTGGTCACTGGGCAGAACTTACATTCCCAACAAGGCCATTATAAAATTACGGTTGCTTGAACTGTTAAAACACAACAGTACAAAAAAATATCGCCACATCCACAGTTGCGTGTGGAAGTGCACGCGTGTTCACGGACACGCGTGCTGCGTACTGAATCGCATGTTAGATTTGTGCCTTTGACCCTCTATTGGAGATCTGCAGAGCTTGGTGGTTCTGTTGCTGGTGAGCACAGCAATACTGTTTGCTGATGTCGGGCTACAGACGCATCAATAGAAGCGAG